>NC_081414.1:292703219-293003219 GCF_030272615.1 Cryptomeria japonica | reverse complement strand
ATTAAGCCTAAAATGCAAAATTTTGCTGCTGACCCTTCCAAAGGGTCCAAAGCGAAATTCCTAGGAGGTCTAATTGAGCTAAAACTCAAATTTTGCTCTTGACCCTTCCAAAGGGTCCAGAGCGAAATTCTTATAGGGCATGTCCCTGGAGAGGATCTTGAGTGAATTTCATTCTAATGCCTTCTTGTCAAAGATATGAAAGGAAATGCTTTGTTAGAATGAATTTATTATGTGTACTTAATCACCTTTTGGTTTGTTTTGTAGGTGGAGGAAAATTAGGCCAGGACAAGGACGACCTATTCTAGTCCATCATCAACAAAGATGTTTCAAATGCATAAAGGAGGACTCAAGGTGTTTTGAAGCGTTAGAAGACTTCAAGTGTTCAAGGAGTTGCAAGCTATCTCCAAAACCTTCACTTGGCCACACAAAGAAACCACATGATGGCAGAGAAGAATAACACTTCAAGACAAGACATGCTACCAGAGAAGAAGGAAAGACTTGATAAAGAAGAAGGCCTCATCAAACACATAGAAGTCAAGAGGTACATCATTCATCGCATCATCAAGGACAGAGGAGGATCAACCAAGACATAGACGTCAGACAAGGTGGCATCCCAATCATCATTCCTCCAGCTAGATTAGTCTACCTCAACATGTCCAGATTCAATGTACCTGACTCATCGGAGACGACACAAACTTCGGTGTACATATCCCTGCTTCCTGTTGGTCCTCACTCCTTGAATGTAATTTTCTCATTGGCTAAGGAAGTTTCTATCCTGTAATCCTAGCCATTGATTCTAAGTCAATCGGAGCCGTCAATTTGTAAAGGGCTCTCTATATAAAGCCCCAACTCTTCATTTGTAAAGGGGAATAGTCAGAGAATAGTTAATAGCTAGGAGTTACAAAAAGAGAGAGTCAATAATTAGTAGCTCAATAGTAGATAGCATTTTAGAGTAGAGTAGGAAGAGAAGGCAGAGATTGTTGCAAAAGACATGTAAACTTCATTGAAGGAATGGTGAATTCTATGTGTCGATTCTACAATTTGCATGGTCTTTATACTTCTCAAATTTAATTTCATGATTATTAGATGAATGAAAGAAATTTGTATGATCAATGGTTAAATTTGTATATCCATACTACTAGCGGTTTGTTGATTGCAAACTTGCCTTGCGTAGTCAACTGGAGTCATTTAGCTTAAGCCTAACTTCAATTATCGCTTCTTCATTGATATGCATCAACTTGACAGTGTCTATGCTTGTAGCGGTGATTTGAACATCATAAAGCTATCCTTAGAAGATTGCACTAACCTTGTGGAGATGATCATAACATGTCAAAGCAAGACTTAGTTAGAGTTTCATCAAAGGTCATCCATTGCTCCTACATTCTTAGTGTTAGAATTAGATTCCTCTCCAACCCTTGTCCTTTTTTTCCCTTTAAAAAAATCAAAGATCAGTAAAGACGTGACATTCCAGTGATATCCAAAGTAAATCAGACTCTCGGGTCATCAAATGTAAGTCCCCTTGTGATTCCAGCAAAATCACATCATATCGCAAGAGCTTATCCACAAGTAGAGAACCTACGTATAAGAACCTTGGAGTTGCTCCGATTGATCCTTAGGCGAAATCTTCAGCATTCGGGGAAACTTTGTTCAAGAGAGGATAAGATACCTTGGTATTTTATTCTGTGTTCGCATGTGCATAAAAAACACATCAACATTACCCACCACAATAAAATATATTTATTTTTGACCAACATTTCTTTATACCATACTTCTTTGCGAAAACAAACACTTGCTTGTACCTGTTTATTGTTGTGTCTTTATTAATATGCCATACAAGTTTTTGAGAAGAACACAGAAGAGAAAAAAAAATTCTTATATAACCAAATTCCTTTCGAGGCCTCTTCAGTTGATTATGGAATGCTTTCTTAACCTATAAAGCTAAGTTATCCAGACTCCAAACCATCACCTTGCACACCTTCAGCCTTTACAAACAACACATCCACTGTTGCTGGAACATCTTTAATCTCATCGGTGAATATTGCATCAGCTCTAGTCTGTCAATGAAGGAGTGGAGCTATGGTGAGCCACATGAAGCAAGATTATATGATAACAAATAAGACACAGCGTCAAAGGAAATTTTCAGTGGAAATTAACATACGCTAGTTAACAGAGTTAGGAAAGATTACTTGCAAACTATTGAAAACCACAAACATGAACTTTCTCAAATGATTTTTTCCATTATGTCAATGGCCATTCTGATGGAATCAAAGAGCAGTTGAAATTGTAAAATTACAGTTTAATGCCTAAAGAAAATGTATTAACAAAGTATCGGGGATTACAAAAAAGAATTTCATTGTGAAAGGAATCTTTATAAAGGCACACCATCTCAATGCCATATGGGAAACGTCTCATGCAACTACCCAAATGACTTGTTGGCCATAGATATGAGATAATTTGATTATATTTAGGAGTATTGCTTTTGTTGAACTTCATGCCTTATGTACATACAGTTTGTTCCTTGCCTTATCTACAAAATTGTTGCCATGGTCGAATATCTTCTTTTGCATTTATGGTTTTTTGGTTTATAAATATTCAAATGGAGGTTGAAGAAATCTTCTTTTGTTTTATATCTTTGTCTTTATGTTTTTTCTGTTGACTTGACAATGATGGTAACCTTCCTTTTAAGTGATTCATTTCTTCATGTAGGTGATCGATCACCAAACTTCTATAGTTCCAAGAATCGGTTCGCTGTGTAATATAATCATCTTCCAGTCCATTGCAAATGAACACATCATTAAGTGGATCCAATATGGTAAATTCTGCAAAAGTATGTTGATGTGTATGTGTTTAATTGGGCCTTTGAAGCATATTTATTCATGTCAGAGTACAGTTGGCATAATGGAGCAGTCCTTTGCTTAGCAATTGAAGCCCATGGATAGGTGATAACATTTTGTCAAGTGTAGTAGATTAGCACCTTTTGAATTGTATTCAGTCCATCCTTAAATATGAACTCCTTAGTACCATGTGCTAAGTGTATGTTTGAACCATAACAAATTCTTATTGTGTTTCTACAAATATTGCTTGTATACTAAAAATGTTGCGGGCAAATTCTTGGTAGGATCTATTTGAAAAGGTTCCAGATTTGGAAGAAATGCAAATTTTTTGAGTGTATTACCTTTCAAAACCATAATTCCTCATTGTTTGTCGATTGTAGTTTTGTGAGACTTCCTACTGACTTGAGTTGAGAATGTAGACTTTCAATAACTTTTGTAATTCTGTGCAGTTTGGTATAGAGGGAGGGAATGACCCACTTAGCTTGTCACTAGTAGTTATAGTTTATTTAGTTTATCAAATTTAGATAGAATCAATCCCTCTAAATTCAGCGTTTTGTGACTTATAAAATTGTATGAAACATCTTTTAGAAAGGAAATGTTATATAAAGATGAGGGAATACTTCTTACGAGTTGATTTCTAAAAAGATTTAGCCATTCTAGAGAAGAGATATTAAACAGAAGGGAATGTTTTTTTGGAGTTGATTCTTAGAAAGAGAGCTATCACAAATAGACAACTTGGAGAAGAGAGATTACTTGAACAAGAGGGTATTCTTCTATTCAATTGGTTGAAAGCAAGTTAAACCCCACTAGGGTTGGTTAGACTATTGAGCATACACATAGTATTAAGGATGGTTTCACCTACCAAATTGTTTTCTTATAAATCAAGGAAAGAAAAGACATGTTGCAAAATGACAATGACATGTTCCACTAAAGCTATACTCACCTAAGTGCGATGGTTATGTGAGAAAAATCTTAATATGTTGTAAGAGAGTCTATGCCTGTAAGAAACAAGAGTTTGCACAAGCAATGAGATATGATGCTCCTTCAATTGATTGAATGGTATCACATTGCTTCTAGGATATATCATCTTAGATGCACCAATCTCTTCCTTGCTCCCATGAACTTAGATAGTGATGGGAGTCATTTAAATGAACTTTGAAAATTTGAAGAGCCTGGCTTACTCAATATATCTATGGTAAAAGTGAAGAAGAAACGATTAGATACGAAAATAAGAATAGCTTGGCTATGAGAGTTTGGGTTTATCAACTTGTGATTTGGCAAGGTAATGAGAAGGAAAGCAATGTAAAAGAGATGAGGTGTTAACACAAGGTACACGGTTGTGAAATAACCACAATTCATGTGTTAAATACTCTACATAATTTTCTCATTACTTTCTATACAAGTGGGACAACATGCACACGTTCCTACACATTTCACACCTTATCTACATGGATGGTCATATAACTGATATATTCACCTCTATTATGCATTAATTACACATATCTATACATTCATTGCATAGATTCATTATCCACCTGTTGTGACGTATTCACACATCGCCCCATTGCAAATGGGTACCCCTGCTTTTTATTCGCTGTGGGGTTTTGCTTTCTGGGTTTTAGAGTTTTGTCTGTTAGCCTTTGCTGTTCGAGTGTCGCTAGGGGGATCACCTGGATAGCAGGCTCTGCTTGAGCTAGGTCAAGTTGGTGAGTGATGAAGTCGGGAATGTCATCCTGATCTTCAAATGCCCTGAAATTTGGCTAAGTTTGGAATGTCCTGATCCTGAAATTTGGCTAAGTTTGGAATGTCCTGATCTTGAAATTTGACTAAGTCTGGAAAACTGAAGAATCCTCCAAAAACTAGATTTTGCAATATAACTCCTGGAGGTCCGAAACCACTCTCAAACATCCTGACAGTATATATGGAATATTCACTTATACTTGAATGTTATATTCCATAAAATGATCCTGACGGAGAGTCTGAAATGTCAAATTTCGCTCTTGACCCTTCCAAAGGGTCCAAAGCGAATTTCACTCCTGGCCCTTCCAAAGGGTCCAGAGCGAAATTCTTTAAAACACTAATTTTTCCTTTAGCCAAAGTCAGGATCAAGATGGAGATGCATGAGGAAGTATCTATGTTTGCCTCCCAAGGAAGATTAGAGTTTGAAAAATCAAGAATCAAGGTCAAAACATGATTTTCGCTCCTGACCCTTGCAAAGGGTTCAGAGCGAAAATCCTTATAACCCTTGTTTTTTTCCTTATTTTGGCTAGGCGTTGGCTTGATGGAGGTTGAATGGGTATGTTTTTGCCTTGAGAGGGAGTTAGAAGCTTTGAAGAATCAAGATTTTAGCTCAAAAGGAGAATTTCGCTCTTGACCCTTCCAAAGGGTCCAGAGCGAAATTCCCTATAAACTTCATTTGCTCCCTTGTTTTAGCTTGAAACCTTGCTCCTTAGATGGAAAACGATCTATATTTGCCTCCAGGAGAAAACTGAAGTTTGAAAAATGAACAATCAAGCCCAAATGGTGATTTTCGCTCCTGACCCTTCCAAATGGTCCAGAGCGAAAATCAACCTAAGACTCATTTCTTGCCTTATTTGACCAAATTTTGATTTGTAAGGCATCTTGAAGGGAAGAGTGGACATGTTTGGACGTTGTAAATGTTTGAAAGCTTTGAAAAAATGAAGGATTCTAGCCAAGAAGGTGAATTTCGCTCCTGACCCTTCCAAAGGGTCCAGAGCAAAATTCCTTGCAAGCCTATTTTTTTGACCTTGCTTAGACCACAAACCTTGTCTCCTGGGTGAAGAATGATGTTTTGTTACCTTCCAGAGAAGATTGGAGTTGAAAAGATGAAGGATCAAGTCAACAATGAGATTTTTGCTCCTGACCCTTCCAAAGGGTCCAGAGCGAAAATCCTCCTAGACCTCATTTCTTTCCTTATTTGGCCAAATTTTGATGTCCAAGGTATGTTGAAAGAGAGAATGGGCATATTGAAACCCTTAAGGACGTTTGAAAGAGTTGAGGAATGAGTGTTTTAGCCAAGGAAGGAAATTTCGCTCCTGACCCTTCCAAAGGGTCCAGAGCGAAATTCCTTACAAGCCTATATTTTTTACCTTGCTTGATCTTAAAACCTTGTTCCTAGGGCGAAGAGAGATGAGATTTTACCTTGCAATGAAGATTGGGTTTGAAAGAATGATGATTTTGGTCTAAAAAGTGAATTTCGCTCCTGACCCTTCCAAAGGGTCCAGAGCAAAATTCCTAAAAACCCTTATTTTCTTAGCAAAATCAAGTCAAACTTGGGTTTCTATAACTTGGATGTGAGAGGAGAAGTGTTTTCTTTCCTTTTAAGGTGGATTCAAGTTGAAATGATGGAGGAGTGAGCCTAAAACAAGATTTTCGCTCCTGACCCTTCCAAAGGGTCCAGAGCGAAAATCCTAAAACCCATCATTTTCTCCAAAATTTGTGCCAAGCCATGCCTAGACTAAGGTGAGGGGTGCCCTTGAGATTGCCCTTGAATTGATTTTTGTCTCCAAAAATGATGATTTTGGGCTAGAGGAAGAAATTCGCTCCTGACCCTTCCAAAGGGTCCAGAGCAAAATCCTCCAAGACTCTCTTTTATCTCAAGTTTATGCTAAGTCAAGTGTGGATCGGAGTAAGTTGAGATTGGAGATGTCCTCAAGAATGACCTTGAGTTGCTAGTAATCAATGAATTGGAAGGAATTAAGCAAAAACAAGAATTTTGCTCCTGACCCTTCCAAAGGGTCCAGAGCGAAATTCTTCAAATCCATCATTTTCTCCTTGGATCAAATCAAACTTTTGGTTTTTATGGCATGGATGGGAGTGAGAAGGTGTGTCCTTGCCTTTTGAAGTTGATTGAGGTTGAAAGAACGAAGAAATGAGCTCAAAATGAGAATTTCGCTCCTGACCCTTCTGAAGGGTCCAGAGCGAAATTCTTCATCTACCTATTTCCTCCTTGTGTCAAGTCAAGACTAGGAGTCCTAAGGCGTAGTTGAGGTTGAAATGATGTTACTTTGCCCTGCAAGATGAATTGAAGTGAAGAAAATGAAGAGTTGTGACCTAAAAGGTGAATTTCGCTCCTGACCCTTCCAGAGGGTCCAGAGCGAAATTCCCAATTTCACTCAAATTGCTCATGATAGAGGTCAAGGCGTGGATCCCTGGGCTCTGGAAGAAGGAAAACTAGTGTGTGCTCGCCTTGGAAGGTATTTTGGAGAGGAAACATGATAGATTTTGTCCTAAAAAGTGAATTTCGCTCCTGACCCTTCCAAAGGGTCCAGAGCGAAATTTTTAAAAACCTCTCTTTTGCCCCAAATTTGCATCAAGATTGGTGTTGGTTGAGAATGAGGGCGTCCTTGGGCATGTATCTAAGCAAGTGTAGTTGCAAAGTGAGAACAATTTGGGCCAGGAATTCAAATTTCGCTCCTGACCCTTCTAGAGGGTCCAGGGTGAAATCCTTATAGGGCCTATCCCTGGGGAGAATATTGAGCAAGCTTCATTTTAACATCTTCTTGTTGATGATTTAAGGTAGAAAATGCTATGTTGAAATAAATTTATTATGTGTCCTTAATCATCTTTTGGTTTGTCTTGCAGATGAAAGAAGACCAGGCCAGGGCAAGGACAACCTCCTCCAGTCCAACATCATCAAGGACGACCTCCTCCAGTCCATCATCAACAAGGACGACCTTCTCCAGTCTAGCATCATCAGGGATGACATCTTCCAATCCAACATTCCAAGGAAAGGTACACCATCCATCCTGCACATCAAAGACAAAGGAGGTCAGAGCAAGGGTCAGTTGGAGAAGCAGACAGTTTCAAAAGAGTTAACTAAAGTTAGCTTCCCAACATCATCAAATTGAATATCTACCAAGTTGCAAGTGTCAGACAAGGTGGCATCCCAGTCATCACTCCTCCAATCGGATTTGTCCACCTCAGCGTATCTAGATTCAATGTACCTGACTCATCAAAGATGGCACTACCTTCGATGTACCTACCCCGGTTATCCATCGGTCGAATATTCCAGAGAAGACGTGTCCAAATAATGCAATTATTTCATTGGCTAGAATTGAGTTTGTTGTAACAAACCCTAATTAGGGTTTTCATTGTAAAATCTCGACCATTGATCTCAAATTGATCTGAGCCATTGAATTGTATTGAGGGCACTATATAAGCCCTGGCTCCTCATTTGTAAAGGCTAATGGTTAGCTAATAGACAATAGTTAGTCATTAATAGTTAGAAGGTGAATAGTTAGTTCATAGAGGTTAGAATAGCTAATGATTAATAGCAAATAGAATAGTAGTTAGAGTAGAATAGAAAGAGAAGGCAAAGATTGTTGCCAAGATGTTGTTGTAAAAGACTTGTAAACTTCATTGAAGAAATGGTGAAATCTATGGGTCGATTCAACAATTTGCATGGTCTCTATACTTCTCAGATTTGATTTCATGTTATTAGATGAGCGAAAGAAATGTGTTTGATTGATGGTGAAATTTGTATATCCATGCTACTAGCAGTTTGTTGATTGCAGACTTGCCTTGTGTAGTCAACTGGAATCATTCAGCTTAAGCTTAAATTCAATTGTCGCTTCTTCATTGATATGCATCAGCCTGATGGTGTCTATGCCTATAGCGATGATCTGAACATCATAAAACTTTCCTCCGAAGATCGCACTAACCTTGTGGAGATGGTCCTAGGATGTCAAGACAAGACTTAGTTAGAATTTCATCAAAGGTCATTCATTGCTCCTACATTCTTAGTGTCAGAATTAGATCCTTCCCTCGCCCTCATCCTTTTTCCCTTTTTTTCAAAAAATCTAGGGTAGTGAAATTCTGTGTTCCAGCAATATTCAAAACAAATCAGACGTTTAGTCATCAAGTGTAAGTCCCCTTGTGATTCCAGCAAAATCACATTATACCACAGAGAGCTTATCCACGAGTAGAGAACCTACATACAAGAACCTTGGAGTTGCCTCGACTGATCCTTCTGCGAGATCTTCAGCAGTCGGGAAACTTTGCTCAAGAGAGGATAAGGTACCTTTAGGTATTTTATTCTGTGTTCGCATGTGCATGAAAACACATCAACACCACCCTAATCTTAACATTCTTGTATTAGGGACCAAATAATATAGGGGTACAATATCAATCCTGCACTTGCAGATTAGATGTCTAATTTTTTAAAATTTAAATATAAATTTAGGCATTACCTGTTCTTTTCTCACCTAAATCTAACTAACTAAACATATGTTTGTGTGATTAAATGCTATGTACTTCCACATTTAAAGACATTTATCTGTCATTATAATTAATTAATCACAATACAAATTTCACAATAATAATGAACAATAAATGGTTCAATACATAAATTCATAATATACAAAGAGAAATAAAAAACCTTGCAATAAATCTAAAATTTAAATAACAAAATTTTATTAAATAAATAATAATAAATGAATTTTAAACCTAAAAAATAATAAATAAAAAATCAATGTAGCAGCTAGAGTTTGACTCACCTTATTAGAAGAAATAACCCTTCATACTGTAGAATTCCGCAGCCATGGAAATAAAAATTTCAATACCAAATCAATTCCCCAAAATAATTTTTGTCCCCAATTCCTTTTTATTACAATGAACATCACCACAGCTGCAAAACCCACTCCATGACACAGTCCCACTCCAATCTCATACCACACACATCCCTCGTCATCTTCATCATTGGTAGATGTTGAAATGGCGGGAGGAGCAGGAGCAAATTCTGGCCAAGAGCACTTTTTTGGAAGTGGACATCCCCATAAATTTGAATTTCCTGAATATGATGATTCTGTAAATGTTGACATGTGTCCTCCTTGTGGTATGCTGCCTGAAAGATTGTTATTAGAAAAGTTGAGTGCCCCTAAATAGCTCAAAGATCCAAGGTCCCTTGGAATTTGTCCAGAAAAATGATTTGTAGAAAGGTCTAATGATTCCAGCCAACTCATTTGTACAATACTATCTGGAATGGTACCATGGAAATTGTTCATAGAAAGGTTGAACACCTTCAAGCCCTTCAAATTTCCCAAATCAGAAGAAACATCACCATTCAATTGATTGTTTGAGAGGTCTATGGCTGACATGGTGGAGAATATATATGTAGTTCTCATCTCTGCCTTTTGAATTCATATTCAATTCATTGTTATACATGGACTTTATATTATAGACTATTTTATAAGGCATGATATATCCTTCTTCTGGTTCTACTAATATGGCTTGTAGACTGAAAATGCTGCGTGGTATGAACCCTGATAGCCGATTTGAAGAAAGATCCAAGATTTGAAGATACTTAAGCTGACCAATTTCTGCAGGGATACTGCCTTCAAAACAATTCTTCCTCATTGATAACACTTGCAACTTTGAAAGGTTTCCTACTGTCTTTGGAATACCGCCTTTCAATAGGTTTTGCCCAATATCCAGAAAAGTTAAATATGAGCAGTTTGATATTGAGGGAGGGAATGCTCCACTCAGCTGGTTATTCTTTATCACTAGTGACAGCAGCTGACTTAGCATACCAAACTCAGACGGCATCACACCTTCCAAATTATTATCCCCCAAATTCAATATACGAAGCTGGGAATATTTGGCTAAGCTTGGAGGGATGATTCCATTTAAACGGTTATTTGCCAAATTTAATATTTGCAATGAAAAGCTTAATTCCAAGTTTGGAGGAATACTTCCCGTCAGCAAATTGTCATTGAGCAACAATGGTATCTGACCGCATAATGCATTGTTAGACATATCCAAGGCCGTCATTCCCTTCCAAGCTGAACTATTTAGCAAAAGGCGACCTTCCAGATGATTTGTTGTGAGATTGATGTATGAAAGCTTCATATCTAGTAGCCAAGAAGGAATTTCTCCAACAAGATTGCTGTCAGCTAATTTCAACTCTTCAAGTGAGAACTGAGTAGAAATCCATGAGGGGATTTGACCATGTATCTTACAAGATGTCAATGATAAGGCTTTTAACTGGAATGGGGGAATCCAGGCGGTGCTGATATTAAGTACACAATCGGATAAGGACAGCGACTCTAATTTGCCAAGCTTTTGAAAGTAAGCTTCTGAAATAATCTGATGGCTGTTTAGTGAGAGTGAGAGTTGTTCAAGTGAAGAGGGTAGCGCTGAGGAGGGAAGAGTTCTATTCAGTTGGTTCCCAGATAAATCCATCCATTTCAGTGAAGATAGATTGCTCAAGGAATTTGGGATACTACCACTTAAAAGTGTTATTATCCAGCAACAGATTCTCTAGTGTAGAGAGATTGCCCAAGGAATCTGGGATGCTACCACTTAATGTGTTATGAGATAGATCTATCAGTTTCAATGTAGAGAGATTGTCCAAGGAATCTGGGATACTACCATCTAAAATGTTATAGTTCAGATAAATAGTTCTCAGCGAAAAGAGATTGCCCAAGGAATGTGGGATTCTACCACTCGAAACATTATTAGACAGATCCATCAGTTCTAGTAAAGAGAGATTGCCCAAAGAATCTGGAATTCTGGTACTTAAAAGTGTTATAACCCAGAAACATAGTTTCTAACGAAGAGAGATTACCCAAGGAATGTGGTATACTACCACTTAAAGTATTATGAGACAGATCCATCGCTTTCAGCGAAGAGAGATTGCTGAAGGAATCTGAGATACTGCCACTTAAAATGTTGTAGGACAGATTTATAGTTTCCAGCGAAGATAGATTGCCTAAAGAATCTGGAATACTACCACTTAAACCGTTATGAGACAGATCCATTAGTCTCAGTGAAGAGAGATTGCCCAAGGAATCTGGGATACTACCACTTAACTATTATAAGACAACTGCATAGTTTCCAGTAAAGAGAGATTGCCCATGGAATCTGGGATACTGCCACTTAAAATGTTACTAGAAACATCAAAATATTGGAGCAATGACATGTTCCCAAAGGACAACGGAATGTTCGCACTCAACCTATTCCCATTTAAGTTCAGTTTTATGAGATAAGACAGGTTTCCTAAACAGGAAGGCAGAGTACCTGTTAGTCCATTGTCAGAGAGGTCAATGCTTGTAAGAGAAGTGAGTCTGCACAAGCTCTGAGATATGACTCCTTCAAGTCCGTGAATGTCAACAGAGACTACATGGGTGGTGTTATCACAGGAGATGCCGTCCCAGAGGCAACATTCTGTTCCCTTCTCCCATGAACTCAGGTAGGCATAGGAACCAGAAGATTACTTTAAGGCGGCTTTGAAGAGAAGAAGATCGTGGGCTTCCTCCTCAATACAATCGCAGCAGAAGTGGAGAAGAAACAGTGTAATAATAGAAAACAAAAAAAAGGTTGGCCATGGGAGGATGAGTTTGTGTATCAACTTGCAATTTAGCAGTGTTACGAAAATGAGAGCAACGAATTATTAATAAACAAGAGATGTTGATTGGTGTCAACAAAGTTTTTCTATTTTGCCCATGTTGACTGGTGTCAATAAAGTCTTTCTATTTTGCCCATTTATTCTTTACTTGTGACTTTCTAGTTTGTGATATCACATTACGATTTGACCTATAAAGCATTCTGATGCGCATTTGACTGTATTTAATTGAAATTCAGAATAGAAGGTGATTTTGACTGTATTTAATTGAAATTCAGAATATAAGATGATTTTGATTTTTAAATAAATTGATAAATATGGTTAAAATGTGTGTACAGAGTATTGGATAGATATTCATTTTGACAGGATAGTGAGGGTGGGTAATTATAATGAAAAACAGGTGTTGATTTGGAGTCAATACGGGTTTTGTTGCAGAACAGCAGATGGATGTTTTTTAAACTTGATTTAGATTTTTATAGAAATATGATAATAGATCACTTTTCTAATGATTAGATTTATTGTTGAAATTAAATTATACATAATGAGTTTGATAAAAATATAAGAAGATATTTTCTTATTGATTAGATTGATAGTGTGAAATTAAATTATACAAAATAGATTTAGATTTTGATAGAAATATGATGTGATATTTTTCTATTGAGTATACTTGTCATGTAATCTTAAAATTATATAGAATGGACTTAGATTTTCATAGAAATATGATAAGATAAAACTTGCCGTGTGAAATTAAATTATATAGAATGGACTCAATTTTTGATAGACTTTTTTATTGACTAGACTTGCCACTTATGGTGTGAAATTGAATTATACAAAACGGATTTAGATTTTGATAGAAATATGATGTGATATTTTTCCATTTTGTAGACTTGTCATGTGAACTTAAATTATAGAAAATGGACTTATATTTTTATTCAAATATGATAAGATATAACTTACCGTGTGAAATTAAATTATATAGATGGACTTCAATTTTGATAGAAATATGATGTCATATCACTTTTCTATTGACTAGACTTGCCATGTGAAATTAAATTGTATTGAATGGACTAAGTTTTGATAGAAATATGATGGTGTATAACTTTTATATTGACTAGACTTGCCATGTGAAATTAAATAATATAGAGTAGACTTAAATTTTCATAGAAACATAATGTCATATTTTTCTATTGATTAGACTAGCCATTTGAAATTAAATTATAGATTAGACTTTGATTTAGATAGAAATATGATGCAATATTTTTCTATTGACTAGACTTCTCATGTGAAATTAAATTATATAAGATGGACTTAGATTTTCATATAACTTTTTAGATTTGTTATTTGAAATAGATTTATATAGAATGGACCTAGATTTTCATAGAAATAATAAGATATCATGTGAAATTAAATTATATAGAATAGGTAGACTTAGATGTTATAAAAATCTGATGTCATATCACTTTTTAAATGATCAAATGTGTCACATGAAATTAAAGATTTTATTTATCTAATAATGAAAAATTTAATAAATAAAATTTATTATAAATATCATTAGTATTATTTTTAAATTACAAAACATTATCTACTTGTCCAATTATATAAAACTCTAGGTGAGGTGTCTCACCTCATCATTATTTAGTGGACAAAGAAGTAAACTACAAACCTCAGTGAGGGTGTTCCCTCTCGAGGGGAAAGATAGCATTAAGGCTACAAAGGAACCAAATGAGGTGAGGGTAGATTAGATGGTGAGCTAAAATTTTTTGTCTCATGGGAGCGAAGGAAAACCCCTAGAGAAACCTAGGGAGATCTAATGTTTGAGGGATATAGAGGAAAACTAGATAGTGGTGCAAAGGAAAAAGAAGAAAAATGAGGTAATGTTCAACATGCCTTTTTGCTCTCACACTAAGTGTGGAGCAAATTCTTAGAGTTAAAGTTTATCGAGATGCCCCTACTTTCTCCTTGCTTCTTACTTTGTATTTGTTTAGAGGTTTTGTTTCTTCGGTTAGAAGGTGTTTAATTTTGGGGGATGAGGTCCCCCCTCTTTGGCCTCACCTACTATGGGCTAGGTAAAAACTCTCACATTAACCGGACAAAAAAAATAAAATGGTTTTTTGTTTTTCTAACTTTTCTTAATTGCTTTGAGTGTAATGTCTTAAGAGCCTTAGATAATTCAAGGAAGCACCATACTATTTTTAAAATTTTATTGTAGGAGAATCTAGTTAGTTGGTGGCTAATGGAAGTGCATTCATTAATTATATGCACACTAACCCTTATTTTCATGCATTTTTAGTTCTTTTGTTGGTTAGATGAACTAATCTACATGGGCCAAAGCACAATGTTGTGTCACACTTGAGGCCAACTTCATAATTTTGACCAAAATGAGTTCGGCCGAAATTGGTTCAGTCAAACTATTTTGTAGCTATATGGCATGTGTTGGCGCACACGTGGCGCCTAGATGGCACAAATAGTTCGAACGAACTGATTTTGGTTGGATTGTTTTTGATATAAGCTCGCTTTTTTGTTAGCCCCTGCCATTTAGCACTTGAGAGCTTTGGGAGTTCGGTCGAAATGCAGAGAGAGCTTAGTGTCGTGTCGTCTTTTTCCAGGTATGTACAAATTTCTTCCCTTTTTTGTTTTGTTTTTATGATTTAAAAAATAAATATATTTCTTGTTATGTGTTTTTTTTTCTAGTTTATCAATTTTCTAAAAACCCTTACTATTAAACAACTGAAAATACATAAAATTAAACAAATTTTGGAAACCTTTACTATGAAACCATAACAAAAATCTAATCAATACTATTAAACCATGACACAAAAATATTCATTTTCTCATTACCCTTACTATTAAACCATGAAAATTTCGTATCAATACACATACGCATACAAACTTCAATCCATATACATATACATATACATATACATATACATATACACATACAACCACACCCACACGCACACACACACGCACACACACATGCATACATAGATGTACATGCGCGCGTGCGTACATGTGAATGCATATGTATGTGTATGTGTATGCATCTGTGTGTACATGTATGTATGTATGTATGTATGTATGTACATGTATGTATATGTATATGTGTGTTTGTGTATATGAGTGTATGTATATATATGTATGTATGTGTGTATGTCTATGTACATGTGTCTATGCGTGTATATATAATATGTATGTGTCTGTGTGTATATGTATAGTATGTATGTATGTGTATGTATGTGTGTGTATGTGTATGTATGTGTGTAAATGTGTATGCATGCATGCGTATGTCTATGTTTATGTATGTGTGTGTACATATGTATCTATCTGTGTGTGTGTGTGTGTGTGTGTGTGTGTGTGTGTGTGTGTGTGTGTGTGTGTATCTATGTGTATGCATGCATGCATGCATGTGTGTGTGTGTGTGTGTGTGTGTGTGTGTGTGTAGATGCATGTGTGTGTATGTTCATGTGTATGTGTATGCATGTGTGTACATGTGTATGTATCTATGTATATGCACATGTGTGTGTGTGTGTGTGTGTATATAAGTGAGATTTTGCCAAGATCAAGAGCTCAATGAAATGTACAAAATAGAGACACAATATAGGACAAGAATAAACTGTATTCTCATCAATAGAAAATGATCAATAATATCAATTACATACAATGTAGATGAGCTTGCTTATATAGGCAAGGCTAGGGATATGTGAGCACACAAACATGACATGTGGCTCAATAAGAAACAAGGGTAGGTAGGAAATAGGTGTGGGTAGGTAGGAGAAATAATATAATATTCCACAAGAGGTGGATGACTCACCGAATATAGGGTGTAACAGCAAAATAAGACCACAAAAGGTGGAATTTCTCCTACACACACTATCCCAATGTGGCACAAACACCCAAGTGTCTCATACCCAAACTACTATGAAATGCATTTCCTAAGTAAACTTAAGTAAGTGTAATAATATCCAAGATGAATAATTATTTACACCAACACCCTCCCTTAAGTGCAACTTAGGGGAATGCACTTAAGTCAACAATGCAACTAAGCAATGCAAGATGGGTCCCAACTACGAGGCCATGTTAGGTACCCATGTACAAATGCAAATGCATGCAAACCAATGCAATGAAAACTCTCACAAAGTGGGGAAAGAGAGAAAAACTCTCCCCCAAAAGAGAGATGAAAAACATACAAGAGAACTCTCATAGAAGAATGTGAAGGACAAAACCCCATGTGAGGAAAAAGTCCCCCCCATATGAGAGAAGAAGAGAAGCTAGGAAGCCCCCCCTCAATGTGGAATCTGCACCAATGATAGAAGCTCGATGTATGAAGAAACTGTTCCACGAACGACGAACAACATTCGTCCCCTTAGGAAGAAACAAAACCAAAGGTGTATCCATGAAGTCTCCCCAATCATGAAGGGAAGATGTATGAAAAAAACGCATGATGAAAGGAATCTCTGAAAACTGCTCAAGTGTCCCCATGTCGATGCTGAAAGATACCCCCTCCAAAGGTGGTAAACTGTGCCACATTGCTGAAAAAGGCACTCCAAGATCTAGTGGAGATGGATGTAGAACATGTCCCAAAGACTCACATGTCTCCTCAAAACATAAAGAGACCTTCTCCAATTGCTGTACGTAAGTATCCACAATCATGTCAACCTCGAAAGAATGATCATGTAGAGAATGAACAAGAGGGTCAGAGTGTTCCCTCGCAACAATCGAAGAAGGATCACCTTCATCAAAGAGAAGATGAATGTCATCAATGATGTCTCCCAAATCTGCAATGTAGGATTCCACAAACAAACCTACAATGTCTGTCAAGTAATCATCCCATGAATCTGAAGCTGGAAGACAATGAATATCCTGATGCACTGAATCACATGAAGGCAAAACTGTTGCACTATCCGCATCATCAGGTGCAATAGGTGACGTGATATCAATATGAGGAGATGAAATACAAGGCTCAAGAATGGGGTCACATGTGAGAATCCCCATGTTCAAGTGCCCAAAGTTCTCCTCAAAATCTGAACCATCACAAGAAGTGTGATCATCATGTATAGAATCATCAAATGTGAAATCATCATCATCAACAAAATCTGAAAAGGAGTATAACTGAGATGCATGATCAACCACCCCAGTCGCAATGATAGCTCTAGTCTCCAAGTCTCTAATGAAAACTGAGTCAGGTGTGAACTCCACAACTCTCTTAGTTGTGCCATGTGTGATTTGATAGATAGAAAGGAGATTGTTTGTCAAGTGGGGTACACACAACACATCATTGAAGGAGTTATCCCCAATGTCAATAGATCCTTTCCCAATCACATCCATGTATGTATGATTGCCCATCAAAATCTATGGCATGGTGCAAGGCTCAAATGTAGAGAACATAGATTGCGAAGATGCCATATGATGAGAAACCCCTGAATCTAGAAGCCATCTCTCTGAATCATGACTGATAGTAGCACATAGAGCTTTTCCTTTTCTTGTTCCAAAAAAGTGAGTCTTCCCACTTGTAGAAGCCATGAATGCTTGCCCTTTTCCTTTTGAATGTGAGGAAGTGGAAGTTGATGAATCATCCTTCTTGTAGACTTTAGGCAAATCAATGTTATGCTTTTTGATGATATGTGGAAGCTCATCAATCTTCTTAGAATGGCAACGATGCTCCTCATGACCAATCTTTTTACAATAAGCACAAGTAGGTCTCTTCCTCTTTGGTGAATTATCTCTCTTGGAAGAGGATGAATCTCCTTGTTGTGAAGAAGATGATGCTTTGTCCTTAGGCTTTGATTGCCATTTCTTCTTGTTTGAGTTGTCCTTTCCTTGATTTCCTTTGTTCCCTTGATTTGCCACTAATGCTTGAGACTTAGAAGCCTTAAGAATGCCCATGCTTATCAACTTAGTTTGTTCCATCATCAACATTTCATTGAAAACATCAAATGTAGGCATTGTGTAGCTTGAACCCATTGTCATCCTATGGGTTTGGAAACTAGAAACAAATGCTGCATATTCTTGTGGAAGCTTGCCTATCAAGTTGAATATCAATTGAGTATCCTTCTTATCAATGCCACAATCTTTGAGTTGTGCCCTCAACTCATTTGCCTTAGTGACATAATCTTGTATAGTATCAAAGTTCTTGGGATCTAACATGGTGAGATCACTATCAATTTGATATCCCCTAATCTCATCAACTTGACCATACAAGTCTTGAAACTTTTGCCAAGCATCCTTGATTAGAGTACACTTCTCAATATGAAAAATGAGATCCTTTGATACATACTTTCTTAAGGTACCAATTGCCATGATATTTTTAGTGAGCCAATCCAAGTGACCAACTGGATCAACCTTAGGATCAGCGGGAGCAACAATAGTTCCATCAATGTAATGAGTGAGTCCTTTTTCCATAAGTTTACTCCATGCATCAATTTTCCAAGTAGCATAATTATGAGGAGTTAAGAGAGGAAACTTAGAAGAACCCATAGCAGCAAAAAGGAAGGAACACAAGAGCACAAAAGCACAAGAGACACCCCCCAAATTCACTCAATCAAAGTACCCCCCCAAAAAAGATGATTTTGGCACTTTATATGTAGTGCGTGTACAATAGGCCATTTGCAAACAATGGCAAGGTGGACTTCTGATTTTGTTTTACAACTGCCCCAATAGGCTGAGAACTACAAAGCAAAAGATCAGAAGATAGATCTACGCAATACAAATGCCAAATTGGCCAAATAAGACCATATGATGAAAGTACAATTTCTACCCACAATTGCTGCAAACTGATAGCATATTTTGAGAGTAGACAAAAAATAACGCACTTTCAAAAAAAACGGCACCTAAAAAGGAGTTAGTATGAGCCCGAACGGAGACCTGGAAGTAGCAGAAACGAGGATTAGATAGGTATAGTCACCAAGAACTGAGAATTCTGAAAAATCTGTCCATCAAAATCAAAAAATAATTCCACCACGTGAAAGTACACAAAATTCTAGCCCATTTCAAAAAAAATTGCACAAAAAAAGGAGCAAAAATGAGCAAGTTATGGCCATTTGAAGTTGAACTGCAAAATCAAAAAGCTCAATGAGAGGGGCCTGCAAAATTTTTGAAAAATGATGACGTGACGCTGACGTCAGCAAGTCACTGTTAAATTTGACGGCCGTATGACTGTTGCGAAAACTTCACCTCCCTGTTGACTGGGCGTCCGTACTGTACGGACTGCTGATTGGGCAGATGACTGTGCAGGCTGTATGGATGACGTGGCAATCTGCGTACGGAGGTACAATTTAGCCCGTGGGCCAGTCGCCACCTGCCACGTGGCGGACGCGGGGCCGCCTGTCTTTGGTGGTCGTCGGCGGAGGAAGCGGCCAGAGCCGAGGGAAGCCAGCAGTGGCGTGCAGAGACCGACGGGGAGTCCTGGGTGCTTGGGTGGCGGCAGCAGCAGCGAGCGGCGAGGACGGGACGACCGGCGGCTGCGGGGGAGCTGAGGCGTGCGGGAGGCTGGGGAGCTGAGGCTGCGGCGGGCGCTGTGCTGCAGCGGAGGGAGCTCGGGAAGATGTCGGAGGAAGTCGCTGGTGGTGGTGCCGAGCGGTGCTGCTGCCGAGGTGTCGTCAGTGGTGGAGTTCCCGGGGGTACCTGCAGGCAGCGGCAGCGGGTCTCGACGGCGGGCGATTTGCGGGTACACGCCGCGACGACGTAGACGGTCGAAGCACAGAACTGGCGTGGAGGAGGGTACGACACCGACAGTGGCGATAGGTGGTACGCCTGCAACCTACGACACACAGGTACACACTGCACGGGGGGGGGTCTGCGAACCCCCCAAAAACACTTTTTGTTTTTTTTGATTTGATTTTTTTTTTATTTTTCGAAAATTTTTTGATTTTTTTTTTTTCGAAAATTTTTTAGAAAATAATTTTTTTTTTCCCGAAAAATTAATAAAAAATTTGGAAATCCGTACAATAATAGCAAAATTGGCGAAATTTTTTTTCTCACCAAAATAGGCCGACTTTATAACCAAAATTCATGGAAACGGCCTTCTGGATGCAATGGCGGGGTCGGATCTGGTCTAGGACGCCTCCAAAAGATGTTGCTCTTCAGATCTGCCTCTTGACGTCGCAATAATGCCTCTTTAAGACGAATCATTGAAGCCCCAATGGCTCTGATACCATGTGAGATTTTGCCAAGATCAAGAGCTCAATGAAATGTACAAAATAGAGACACAATATAGGACAAGAATAAACTGTATTCTCATCAATAGAAAATGATCAATAATATCAATTACATACAATGTAGATGAGCTTGCTTATATAGGCAAGGCTAGGGATATGTGAGCACACAAACATGACATGTGGCTCAATAAGAAACAAGGGTAGGTAGGAAATAGGTGTGGGTAGGTAGAAGAAATAATATAATATTCCACAAGAGGTGGATGACTCACCGAATGTGGAGTGTAACAACAAAATAAGACCACAAAAGGTGGAATTTCTCCTACACACACTATCCCAATGTGGCACAAACACCCAAGTGTCTCATACCCAAACTACTATGAAATGCATTTCCTAAGTAAACTTAAGTAAGTGTAATAATATCCAAGATGAATAATTATTTACGCCAACAATATATGTATGTATGTGTATTTACTTTTAATGTTTCTTTAAAGTAATTTGTATCATTTTATATTCAATTAGCATTGCATCATTTTCAAATTAGTTTGAATTAGTTTAAATTAGAATTGTATTATTTTCAAATTTGTTTGAGTTAGTTTAAAAAATAGTTTTAATTAGTTCAAATTACTTTAAATTACTTTGATTTAGTTTTAAAATTTTCTTTGCTTTTATAACTGCATGCAGATATTTTCCACATGGCTGATCATTGATTTGAGGGTAGTGTTCATCGCGAGGGTGACCAGACTTCTAGTCAGTCTGGTCAAATGCTCTTCGATGGTAGGGATGCTAGGGCTCGACTTCATGCCAAAACCCTTGAGGCTCTACAACGTGCCTTGCATCATCTTGATAATACATTACATAACACCCCTACCCAACCAAACATGGATAAGGCACATAGCATTAGAGATGAGTTACTAAATATGATTGACACTGTTCAATCATATAATCCATATGACGATATTAGCATTGATTTTTTCTATAGTTCTCTCTCGTGTAGTGTGGTTGGCATGGTGAGATGGACAACTATCTCATAGGATGTATCTACGACACATGTGCATACCATGTTCCCCTATTATGCGGGGAGACCTAAAGTTAGGGCTTATTTGGTCACCATATGCACTGATCCACTTGTGGCCCCATTCATCTATCCTAGATGGTCAACAACTCATCATAGATGGCTGCAAAGGGATGAGTTGCCACTTTATTTTTGCAAACAATCGTTTGCAGAGTTTCACATGCAGTACGATGTAGATTACATAGATATTCCATCACATGTTGGGTAGGGGAGAGGGAGACTTTATGACAATTGAATCAAGAAGCTCAACATAATATTCATCATGAATGGTGGTAATTTAATATCTCTAAAGTATAGATCACCTGATGCACCAGTGCTCGTTAATAAATGGGCATTAGTTGGTCCAAACCTTTTGGTTCTGCCAAAATGTTTGGAATTAGCACAGGTAGTAGCAACAGTAGTTGTTGATGCTAGCGAGACATTTTCTCCAACATTGCGCTTATTGCCACTTAGGTGGATTAGATATCATCTGATCGTGTCGAGAGATATTTGTTGTAGTCGCAGATAACCATTCCTTAGGCTACAAATGCGTCATCTAGTAGTTATGATCCTTACATCTGTGTAGACATACTATCTCCCCTTGACGCTACACGATTGTCAAAGGTTGATCATTTGCATTAGATGAGTGCATGCCTCTCTAGGGATTTATTGGATGCTTATCTATTTATTTCTTCTGAGTATGGGATCCCACTTGACTCTGTATCGACACACGTGAGATGACATCTTCATAGAGGTGGATCTAGCAGCCATGGTGGCAGAGTATCTCAAGGTGATATGAGGAGAGAGGAGGGTATTCAAATACATCCTACAACCCCTCCACCACAAACATTAGTTGATCCCACACCTCCTCTACAGCCTACACCAGTTGATCCTACATCTAAGCCCCCTCAGCGTATGCAGGACGGTTTTACACATTTGCTCGAAGTCGAGGCCACTATACTAGTCTGCTTATTGAATAGATGATGCAACTCTCGATATAGACGTTGACCACGTGTCCTTCCATTCTCATCCAACCTATTTCTTTTCCTAATATATCTCTGGACAGTTCTTTTAGAGACATTCAGTAATTGGGCAATTGCTTGAGTTTGTCTTCTATGTGATAATTTATTACTAGAAATCATAGTCATTAATGCTCTATGGGAAACACTTAAATCAACTTGGCTCGACTTGTGCTCTCAATACATTTCAGTGCTTCTTGCAAAATTTCAACCTCTGTTTGATTTATTGATTTGTCTGATGATTTCTTCTTGTTATCAACGCCCAACAACTCCAAAACAGGAGTCATTTCTTTTCTCCTAAATAACTTTGCAAATAATTGTGCTCTTCCAATTAGAGATTTATCTTGAAAATATTTATCCCAATTTTTTTTGCAGTGTAATTTTAATGTGCTTTCTGGTACCATAACCTCAGCTAAAATCTCATTGAAAAGAGAGTCTTCATTCATATCCATCAAATTGGCCATACCAAAGATTTTTTTTTTGGAATGACTAGGACCTATTTCTTGTCGTTCCCGAATTGCAACTACTTCATTGTCAGTGGGTTGTTCTTTGAGTAGGTGTTGTATCCCTTTTTTTTGTCTCTTTTATTCAATTATACTTTCGTAATCTAGTCCTTTTATTCCCCATTGGACAAATTGCTATTGAGTATTAATTCAAATATGTAGACCCCTATATACACATACACATGCACATATATGTCAAGTGAATTGGACCCAACTTTAACTATGCATGTTTAAGTTATTCTAAGTCAAGTCCATGTACAAAATGATAATGAATGATCCACTTAACTGATAATCAGTGGTCTACCATGGTCCACTTAACTAATCTAATGAGTGGTCCATGTACATGTACATCCAGATGTACAAGTTTATACATGTTCTTTTCCAAATCAAGGTCCTAGGAGAGTCTATACATTGTCTGAGAACCATGCTCATTGCATTATCAAAAGACCATGGATCTCAGGCAACATATGGACTTATAATCATGATGTAGAATTCTATGTTATGTAAATTATGAACATAATTTACCTAACATAGATATTTAGATGATTATTTAGTACATGTGATGTATAATTTACCTAACATATATATATCTAGATGATTATTTATACTGACATGTGAGGACTTAAATACATGATTCATATATCTATTTAAATAAGGTGCATGAGGATAGTTCATAAGTTGCATGAGAACAATGATTTGTTGGTAATACATAATAAACTTGTACTAGTAAAGTGAGCTTATGTAATTGATTCAAATTTTACGTAAACATTTCGACCGTTTGGCTTTGTTGGTCACATTGTCATGTTACACAAAAGCAAATGGTTGCAATGTTTACACAAAATTTGAATTGGTTACAAAAGCTAGTGGCTAGTACATGCTTGCATCACATTACCAATGAACCATGAATCTCATACAACTTATGGATTTTTCCTCACACCTTATTTCAAATGGATATTCAAATCATGTATAAGTATTCACATGTACTATTTAATAATCATGTAGATATCTATTTTACATAAATTATGAAGATTATACAACTTACATGTGAATACTTATGCATGATTAATATATCCAAAATAAGGTGTGAGGAGAGTTCATATGTTGCCTGAGATTCATGGTTCGTTGGTAATGTATTATGGACTTACAAGTACTAACAACTAGCTTTTGTAATCAATTTAAATTTTGTGTAAACATTTCAACTATTTGCTTTTGTTGGTCATGTCATGCTACAGAGAAACAAATGGTTGAAATATTTACACAAAATTTCTATTGATTACAAAAGTTGTGTGTACATGCTCAGTACACTACCAACAAATCCTGTACATATCAAGTAGACAACTTATGGACTCTCCTAAGTAGACCTTAATTTTGGATATGAATTTCATGAATAAGTAAATTCACATGTACTAGAAATAATCATCTATCTATATCTATGTTAGCTAAATTATATCACATGTACTAAATAATAATCTAGATACATATGTTAGGTAAATTATTTCACATGTACTAAATCATCTAGATATCCGTGTTAGGTACAAATCATGTTACACATACTAAATAATCATCTAAATATCTATGTTACCTATAAATTATGTTAAATAAGAAGTGTTGTGCATAAATTTCTTCTAGCCAATTAGATCAAACACCACAAACAAGAAGACACAATGGTTGTTATAGTGTGATTGTCCAAAAATTTACATCAATGTGTATGTCTGTAGGCCAAATTTAGCCCAATTTCCACTGGTCTCAACACAATAAAAAACACTTCAAACACTTCTTATCCCAAGGTCAAGGCCTCATGGCAACATTAACAACCCACATCTTGGAATCTCCGTTGGCTCAAGTGTCATCACACCTAGACGGGCATGTACACTTTTTGTTTTTTTGAGAGAGGACAGGTAAGGGCCTCCAGGCCTAGAAGGATGACCCAATCAACCTTTGCGCAAAATCGAAATGTTTCTAATCTAATTTTGATACAAGGGTTCTTTTTAATGAACCAAATCAAATGTTATCTAGTCTAATTTTGATTTATAATAAATATTTTTTCTATTTTTTTGGTATTATTTAAAAGAAAATATGTTAGATTACACACACAATATACATATTAAACCATTTTCTAAATTAATAAATTGAAATTAGCGTAAAAAAATATAAAATTGGATAAAAGAATACCTTACAAAAGTCGCCCACAAAAATACATTCAAGATGACCTCCAAATTAACCATGGGTTGACTTTGTGAAAAAGACAAAAAAAACAAAAAAACATGAAATTTAGTCACTTGGTCGGCTAGGGGACAACAACTGGCGAGAGACGGTTTAGTCCAACTAGGTTCGACCGAACTTGTTTATGTGCTAGGTGATTTGGCAACCAAATCACCATTTCCTCTGCATTTCCAGACTTTTCAATTTCTGTTGTATTTTTCTTCAAGCAAAATATTTTTTTCCAAAAGTTGAAAAATACTCTTTTGTAGAGCTCGAAGTCAGGAGTCTGGACATATTTTTTTTTATATTTTTATTTTTTTTAATATTTTAAACATTTTGCAAAGTAGTTTTTTAAGTTCAAGAAGAGGTTGATTTGAAATTAAAAAAAATATTCAATGATTTTAATTTTTTTTACAAAATATATTTTTCACTATATGAGATGGTCTTCTCCAAAAGGCTATAATTTATTTTTTAATAATGAAAAATTTAATAGACAAAAAGTGATGTTGATTGAAAACTACCAAATTCAGCTATGTTGGACTTTAAAGTTTTATTACCAGAAAAATATACATGCATTATTTTTGAGCACTGCATATACGTGTCATCTATTTGAAAAATTAAAATTATTATTTTTTTCTTTTTTGGGTGACGCCAACTAGAACACTTGATTTTCAGCAATAAAAAATGTCTTTGAATATATAAAAAAAATATCATTTTTTTTTAAATTTTAAAAATAATAGATATAAATTTCATTAATATTTCTACATTTCATTAGTTTACATCATTTTGAAATTCAATTTAGAAATGTCACTTTTATGCAATCGAAGTTAAACAGTTTTAGTTGTGTTGGCCACTTCTTTTATAAAAGTGTGACATAAATATTGTGCTTTTACCTACATATAATTTCATCAACTCTATCAAGATGAACCTAATGCCTCTTAGAAAGTACGGAAACTTGTAGATGCACATAAGGCCTTGTGTCTAATTAATTACAATATGATTGAGCATAAGGAAAGCCCAATAAAATTATTTGATGTAGTTTCAAAGGAGTTGACAAACATTGAGGAGGACCAAACTATACATTTGGAGTTTAGTTGTAGGAGCTAGACCCATCTAGTAATTTCGATGATGAGTGGTATACCATGAAATTTGTATTGGATAATAAATTAGTTTTATATTTTGTATTGCTTTGTACTTATCTCGAACTTGATGAACAATATAATTATTATACTACATAGGCTTGTCATTGACCATTGGATAAACTGATTGCCAAAATATCAAAATCTATATGTTTCAACTTTCTTTATTCATATCTTTCACACTAATATTCTGTCATTTATTTTAAATTTTTAAATTATTTTTTAAATACTATTTTTTATATAATATTTAATATTCATGCCCATGCTCTCTTGTTAATGGGGTCAGGAAGGCTAATCTTCCCATCAATATGTAGGAAAGTATAGTATAGAAGGAGCTTGGACAAGGATGGGTGAAGGTTTGTTAGAAACTTGAGTTGTTGTATTGTGTTGTCATTGATGTCAACCTATCTTGTGTTGCCATTAATGTCACTATGTGTTGCAAATGGTCTGGAAGTGAGTATTTTGGTATTGTTTTATGGTCTGCTGAAGATTTGGTATTGGTGTGTGGTTTGATGAAGATGTTGAAGTGTTTGTGGAAGGATGGTGTAGTGGAAGTGTCAATATGTAGGAAAGAGTATTTAACGTTTTAGTGGAAGGATACTTTGCATTCCTCTAGTATGTGAAGATTCTATGTTGTGGTTCTGAATAAAAAGTTTATTTTATGTGTATATTGCACTATCAAGTTTGCAGGTCCTCTGTGGCTCAATTGGGAGAGTTGATTGTTGATGTTTATGATAGTGAGGTTATTCATCAGAATAGGTTTGAAGAATGCTTGGTTGGTTTTGGATATGTTGGTTCAGGTGCTATAGTTTGGAAGACATGTTCATTTGGTTTGTGTAGTGTTCTAGTTCAGTTTTTGGGTGATAAGTTTATAGGCAAGTAAAGTTATGTTGTTCTATGTTCGACATGCTCAGTTGTGTTGTGTTCTAGCTAGTCTGGTTGACTTATCTTACTTGGATCATTTTATTTTGGTCCAGGCTTTCTTTGGAGAATGTGGGTGGTTAGTGTTTTGGGTCTCACCGTGACATGTGGAGATATGTACTATGTAATTTGCATTGGAGTATAGTTTTGGGTCAATTGGTTAATGTGTTTTAATGTTTATCTACACATTTCATTTGATGCCAACTTTGGAGGATGCGTTAGTGTGTGAGGTTCATTGTAATTAATTTAGATGGATGTGGTATGATGTGTTTTAGTCCTCTTTATCTCTTGGAGTGGACCCCAATGGTTGTTATTGGTCTGGGTGACCAGATTTATGTAATAATGCATATTTTGTTTGTGGCTGACCTAGTCAAGGGTTTGAATGATTAATCTTGTATAAACGAGTGTAGATGTGTGAGTGATTGTGTGAGATGTATGTGTATTTATGTGAAGCTAATGCAAATGATTCACAAGCATATTTGATATTGGTGATGTGTGAAAGACAGTTGTGTAGAGCTTTGATGATGCCATCTACAACATGATAGTGTTTTGAGACAATGTTTGAAGTCAAATGTGTTTGACATGACATTGGTCTCTTGACACGGTGGTTCAAGGTCAATTTCATGATTAATAGATCTTGTTCATTTTGATTTATCTATATCTTTCTTTGCTGGTAGACAATGAGTCTCTTGGTAGTTTTTTGTATGTTGCCTTGAAATAGTGTGTTTCAGTCCTGCAAGTCTTTTGTATCTTGTCCTAAGGTTGTGCACCTTAGTTTTGCAAGTCCTCTCTATAGCAATAAGTTCCAAAGGGAACATTGTAATATATTATATTCATTTTGTGAGTGTGATTCTCACTGTGGGTTTTCCCTGCTTCAGGAACTTTCCACGTAAAACTAGTGTTCATGTGTTTGTTACAATGCTTTGTGCTTTCATGATTCACCATTAGAGTAATTAGAAAGTTATGGTTTGAAGATTGAAATCTATCAAATTAGAAGTATTTAGAAATCTATCAAATAATAAGTATTTAGAGGTTCAAACTTATTCACTCTCCCTCTCAGTCTTGTGGTGTGTTCAACAATTGGTATCGGAGTGAGGTTCCTCTTAAGAAGTTTAACCACTTAGGGAAGATCTAGGATGGCATAAGAATTCACCTACAAGGCTTCAAAGTTCGATGACACAAATTATACTTTTTGGAAAGAAATGGTGGAATATTACTTAGCAACTACGCCAGTTGAAATATGAGAAAGCATTACAAATGGCTATATGGCTCCTTAGAATGGTCCTAAAAATTTGGATGAACTCAAAGCATATGAGAATAATGCAAAGGCTACAATTGCAATTGCCAATTGTTTGAATGGTGCAATATTTCTAACCCTAATTAATTAATGTCATAATCATAATTTTATCTTTATATGAAACCCTAATTGATCTTATTTTCGTAATCATAATTCTATCTCTAAATGCAATCCTAATAGATCTCAAAATAAGATTTATTGTTGGTGTCAAGTAAAGGTTATTATGTAATTACAATTATGGCTCAATTAGACTTTGGTTTATAGTTTAGTTAGAGTCTAATTAGCATTAAATTATTAAAGATAATTTTTTGAAAAAAACATAATTGGTGTTAATGTTAGGGTTAAGGTTTCATTGTTATGAGAGTTGGGGTTATAATAGTATTATTAATATTATGTTGATGTGTGGCGACTAATCATGCATTTATTGTACACTCATTATGTATCCTTGCGGGGGTTCAGGGGCACAACCCCCGAGGAATTTTTTTTTGCCATTTTTTTGTTGAAAAATTGACATTGAAAAAAACCCTAAAAATAACTGACTTTGAGTGTTGCCCTAAAATTGCTTGATATAAGCCGCTGGAATGAAAAAGGCATTGTAATGGTGTTGTACTGATTTATTGGATAATAAGAAAAGATTGGATGGCTGTGTTCTATGGATGTAGCCCATCTTGGGTGAACCATGCTAAATCTTTGTGTTATTTGTGTTGATGTATTTTTCTTCATTTTTTGTGTTTATATCTGCATATAATTGTTAATTCGTATTTGCTCTGGATCTACCTATACCCTAACATATTATAATATTAAAAAATATTATATTTAATATATGTTAAGTAATATTAATCAAATATTATTAAATTAAGTATTAAAAAATATTATATTTAATATATGTTAAGTAATATTAATCAAATATTATTAAATTAAGTATTACAATGTAACATTATTAGTACTTGCTCTAGGCAATACTATTGCATTCACTAAAGCCTAATTAATCAATTTTTCGCACCAATGAAAAGTGATTTTTTATTTATTTTCAAAATAAACTTGATTTTTATAAAGTTGAGATTTATATTTTTAAATTAAAAATTATTTATCTACAATATGTTTGGATAAAAATATTGGTGTTATAGGAGTAAATTTACAGGAATAAGAGATTTTATAACCATTTTAAAAGATTTTTTATATTTTAAAAATAAATATCTATTTTAAATAACTTTTTTCATTTTTATTGATAATCTTGTAAATAAAGTGATTTTTCCATATAAATATATATAAATTTAGATTATTTTATTTTATTTTTTGAAAATATAGGTAATAAAATCGATTAACTATTGTATAAGGATTTGTTTCACGCCATTTAAATAAAATAAAATAAAATTTAAATAAATAATTGAACTATTTCATTACAAATATTTTTTTCTTTTGGAAATCATTTTATTTTTTATTAATACATTTTGAAAATCATAATTTTCTTTTTTGTCATTTTAATATATACAATATAATCTTAAAACATTGAATCATAATTTAAATATTTTTCATTTAGTCATTAAAAATATCTATTTCACTTTATATTATTTATATCATATAATTTTATAATTATTAATATTTATTTTATTAAGATTAATTATAATTAATATTACATAAATATAATTAAAATAATATTTAATTTTAAACTAATAATTAATAATTAAGTTTAAGCTTAATTTTATTATTATAATTATAACTAAAATCATATAGATTTATAATTGAATTAGGATTATTTTTTTAAGAAAAATGTATATTTTCACTATAATGTTTATATTATATATATACTTTTTTGGTAATTTAGTAGTTGGTGTGGGCTAGCTCCCTTTTATATTATCAAAAAATAGTTTATCATTTTTCAGTACCATATTTATATCTTGAGCCCACTATAGCGGGACACAACCATACTTACTACTATAGACTATAACACCTCGGTCACCTTCTAAGCATCTACTTCTATTATCATCCACTCTATAGCCAAAATTTGGATGGAACAAAGTATAACAAAAATATTAGACATACATAAAACTGATTATTCTTCATCTTCTCTTGCTCTAACTATGGCCACCACTTGAGCCTGCACAATCACAAGGCACTCCGAGACGTAGGCCTGATGGGTCAGTCCCCTAACAATTTCTTTAACGTCTCTGAAATCATTTTTCACCCACTCCTCTCCCTCTATCGACAAAGAAACCTCCCCCTCCTTAATTACATTTTTCCCATCATTTGCTATCAATTGGGCCTCATCCTTCATGTAAGACCGCAACTAGTCCTCTTTTGGACACTCCACAACATGAGTTAGCCATTGCAGAAAAAGGATACTATGCACCATGTCACCTAACCAAGCTTCTAACAACTTTGGATCCAAGGATATCACAATTGGGAATTTTTGCAAACCCCCACCATGATTGTTTGCCAGATAATAGTGTTGTGGCAGAGGGATCTTCAAGCCTTGGTCTACATTATCAAGAACCACGCCAATTTCACCCAAGAAGGCATGCTTAAACAAACTTTGACATAACTACTTAATCTTTGCCTTCGACATTTCTAAATGCAGACCCATCGCCAAAAACATAACACAGATATAAGAGCTATTTAGATGGCGGTAATAAGCCATAAAAAATTCTTAGCCCAGAACAACTTTCACCACATGCAATACAAGTGGGTGACTGGATTTTAGCACAACCATCAACCTTTTATTAGTCACCTCGTCAAGAAATGACATCTGACTCTTGGTAAAGTCAAGAAGCAGATGTGTATCCATCCCTAAACTACCACTACACTTCGAAATAAGACAAGGCTATGAGTCACAATCCATCGTTGTGGTTATAAATATATAGTCTTCAACTATTTCCATCATACCATTTACATTCCCCAAAAAGCATGTGTTCTTCACCCTGTGTGAAGTCCAATTGCTAAATTAAGAACCTTGTTCTTTGTATTGATGATTCACCATAGTAATTAGCTTCTTAGGCCACCATTTAAATGTACATAACACCTAGCCTCCCAGTGCCAGTTAACTTCATAAAAAGTAATCATTAAATATCAAGATGTGAATTAGGCTGTAGGAACTTAGGTGGTGCCCATCAATGAACCCACATGACAACCTCTTCATACTCAGGCCATAACACATCTCTTCATGATTCTGCCGTCAACTCGACAAGTCCATCAGCAATGTCTGATGCAGAGCATCCATAACAAAACCACATTAGGGAGATTTATTTCTCCCAACTTACCTATTCAATAGGTCTAATCCTTCCATAACTTCACAAATCTATCACTCTTAATCCACTCACAAGGCTACGATAGCCCAAACACATCTAATCTCCTCAAACCCTTATCCAACCACTCACACACATTCCTCCATTAATATTCAACCATCTTCAACCCACATCCATACTCTAAAGCACTCAAATACCTTCAAACTCCTTTATGGTCACTCAACCTAGACTATCTCCTATTAGCACTTCCACTCTTCCACTGATGCCAACTCACAATATGAAATGGTTCCTCACAAACACACATACTATCTTGTCATTCCTTAAAGGCTTCTCAACATGTTCAAACTTGGCCCTCTCTACCCACCCAACCTCCCAAACTGACATAACAATGCTTATTGAGGATTTACTATTTTTAGGACAGTCAACAACATGTTTAGGATCAGTCAATATCATGTGGATGCTTATCACTTCATGGGGTCTTCAAACACTATTAAAGGCTTCAAATAACCTCCTAGACCTTCGTCATATCTCTCCCACTCTAAATCTCATCAACACTCACTCAATCTCGCACAAAAATGGAGATGTTCATATCATTGTCAAATTAGGACAGTCAACTAAGTGCAGTGACAATCATAAAATTTCTTGGTTTGATTAGCCCTTAGAGTTTCCAACATATTGGAACACGTTTGAGACACCTTCATACCCTCTTCTAAGCCTCCACCAATCTTTCCAAACCCTCCTTACACTTCAACACATTCAAACACCACCAATACACTGTTGTTCACAGTCTGAGACACTGAAACCAGTCAGATTACCATCTTTTTGCACATGCCAACATTGATACGAGACCCTGCAAAAAAAGTAGAAATAAAATACATGTCATTGGCCTCCATTACACCAAGTTTTGGCCCTTGGTCAATGTGAAATGGAGGCTATTTACATTTTTTTTCAAAACACCGTTTACCCTACCTAGGGTTTTAACAATTTTTACAAAAATTAGGAGATCTCTCTCAAAAATTAGTGAAAGGAAATGAAACAAAGATAAAACTACTGATAATTCACCTTTATATCATTACCAAATTGCTTATAATTCAAATGAATGAGTTTCCAATGAGGAAAATTAGAGAAATCAGACTGTCACGTCTGAAACATACAACATAAATGCAGGAAATCACAATCTTTATTGATGTTCTTCTTAAATACATTGAACAACCAACCACACTCAACATGGGAAGGGAATTTTAACATTCTCTAGGCCTCTCATCAGTTTTAACCACCTTTACAACTTGGTTTGAACAACCAACACATAATTCCCTTGAAAATGCAAATTTTGCTTGACAACTTTTTTTGTCAACTTTGACAATTTTTGCTCTAATGGAACCTAGACCTAATAAAAGACTTCCATGAACCAAAAATGACTCAAATAGGTCCAATTAGGTTTAAAACACCTTGATACATCATAGAACTCCATAGTAGACCCATTTACACACTTTTGTGATATCTTGACAATTTTTGACAATCTTCTCAGTATGACCTCATTATGACTCAAAACCCTATCTAATGACCTCAAAGACACTTATTACATAAAAATGGCCATTATTTACCTTATTAATTAAATTAAACTCAAAATCCTTAGGATATTGCATCATGGCCTTATTAAGGTATGAAGGCCTATTAGGTGCTCCTGCACCAATGTCGTTGCCCTCCTAATAGATATGAGTAATTTTGAAGTCCTACAAACCATCAATAAATTTTTTTATAGGCTTTAACCATATTTCTAGTTTCCAATTTGGTGCATGATTTTGGCAAATTTCATTGATGGAAATTAGCGAGTCACCTTCTAGGTGGATTTTCTCGGCTACAATTGCCTTTCCCAATTCTTGACCCATTAAGCTCTCATTTCTGCTGTGTATTATTTATAGTTATCCTAATGTGTCAGGACCTTTCTACAAGTATGAACCAGAAGCATCCCTAGCCACACATCGTATTATGCTAGGACTAAGATTCCCTCTGGAAGCCCCATCATAATTATTTTTTTTCCAACCAATCTTAGGAGCTTCCCATCTGACATCTTTTCATGAGTTTCTACCATGGCTAGAATTATTATTGCCAGAAATGAGAGGAGATTTAAGCCTTGAAAAAGATTAATCATTCCATCATCCCAATTGGTGAAAATTCTCTCCTTCAATGATTTGTTCTTGGTCGTTGAATTCACCAACTCAACTACAGCCGTTTTTATTTTGCAAATCGATTGTTCTGTGGGTATTGATTGATGCTGAAAAACCCTCTTGTTGCGTTCTTTCCAAAGTTCCCAATTGATTGTAGAAAGGATAACCTGTGACAGGCTGTCAAACGTTCCTTTATTGACCTTTCTTGGCCACATAGAAAACTAAGACAAAAGACTGTGAAATTGGACATTGGAAATTCAATTTATTCGTAAAAAACCTCCAACACGACTCTGAATACGGGTAGGATAGAAGGAGATGATTTACATTTTCCTCTTTGTATTTGCAAAGATAATATCTGTCAGGGCCTGAAATACCAAGTTTTGCCACTCTATCTTGGGTTAAAATACGGTTCTGAATTGCTAACCAAATGAATGCTCTTGCTTTAGGTAAGCAATTCTTTCCCAATACGAGATTTTTTGATCATTCCAGATCTTCAAATACTGCTTCGTTGATTTTATAGCCCAATTTGACTTTTCTATTCCCCATCTGAAGAAGCACACCAATGGATCACATCTTCCTTTCCTGAAACAAAGAAGCATCTATCATTTAGTATTTTTGAGAGAGAATCTATTTATGGACTTCCTTTGTCATATTGGAATCCCCTAACTTTCTATGATTCTCCCATTGTTGTTCACTTTCTTTCCGTAGAGTCAACTAGTCTCCTTTCTGATATCTATCAGGCTAAGATTATTGCAAAGAGTAGGATGCCCTTCCCAAAAGTCTACCTAAAAGGAAGCACTTTGCCCATTTCTAATCTCCCAAGTTATATGCTTCATGATGGTTTCTTGATAATCCAATATATAATTCCATATTGCCAAACCTCTAGGGGGTTATCTTGTGTTGAAGATCTGAATGGGCTCGTGGGAATTTAGATATTTATTTCTAAGAAATTTGATCCACTTTGGAAATTTCCCTTGGTATACATATTCCAAACTAACTTGGCCCCTATGGCCATATTCATAATATAGAGTTGTTTTAGACTTGCACCTCTAGTAGTCTTAGGTCTGCATTTATTATCCCATTATAACATAGGGAAATTTTTAGTGTCACCTGTCCCATTCCAACAAAATCTTCATATCATTTGGATCAAGATATCCTCAACTGCCTTTGGAATTCTCATACATGACATATAATTGTGGAGCATAAAAATGGAACCAAGTAGCTAAGACCTAATTCCACCCTCATGTACACATTAGAATACGAAAGAGCATAGGGAGATATTTCACTTTGACCACTTCTTGTAAGAGAGAGAGGGTTAAGAAATATCTCTTAGGGTTTCTATTCTTTTGCTATAATGAAGAGGAGATGTGCAAAATGCAACGCAATGATCAACTATGCTAGGAGATGAGAGATGAAGTGCACATAAACCACAAATGTAGATTGTGCCTAAACTCAAACTGAAATACTTAAAGAAGGACTGGAAAATGGACTCAGAGGTGCACCTACTGCTGAAACTGATGCAAAACTAGCAGATCCTAGGGTGCTAGGCGACCCTTTCCTTCTACTAACAGGAAGTTGATCTTTTGAATCTGAGGTCCTGAGGGTTTGATATGCAGATCTGGCACCTGAAACTACAAAACCTTGGGGACCAGGGCACAACGCCTTGGTCCTACCCTAGGAAGCCATGCCCCTGCCTCTGAGATCTAAGATCATATTTTTTCCCTAAGACTGTCTCAAGGTCCTCTGTCGGTCCCAAAATTCATGCATCTGCCGGATTCTTGTACCTCCACCCCAACCTGAAAAAGGGTGTCTAGGTGGCTATATAGGGTTTTGCTGTAGTCAAACCCCTTGTTTTGATGATTTCCACCTCCACAAATAATCGATAATGTATTGAAAATGTGTGTGCAAGAATCTTGTGTGTATGCAGGGTCCTAAATTGAACAAGAAAGTAAATCTAGAGTTCTACCCTACACTTTGGGGAGCAAACCCTATATGATTGTAAATGTAAATGGAAATGCTTCAAATCACAAATGCAATAATAGATCTAAAGCATGATTGTGAATCTCAAAATGAATGTTATGAAGCTCATACAAAGACATGAAAATAAAATAAAACCATACCAAACCCTAAGGGAGAGGTACAAGTCAATCAACAGTCGGTGACCTCCTATTATTCTTCAATATCTTCAAAGCTCCTAATTGTTGTTGAAGATGATTGATGAAGGCTTGATAAATTCTTGATGAATAATTGATTTGTTGTTGTAGACTTCACATAACCTGTACTTTCAGTTCACAAGAGGCTCCTTTAATCGCTAGATCTTGGATCCTTCAAATGAGGTAAGGAAGACTTTATGTAGGAGACCCTAACTTTGTTTTGAGTCATAGGCCAACTTAGAAATAATATTTTTTGCCAATCTCTTGAATTTGAATATTAAAATACCACCGAAATATGCTCCCGAAATTTGGAGAGAAAAAGTTGGGACCACGTTGGTACCAACATGGTTTGAACACATGGTCCGACCAACTTTTCGCCAATTTTTTTAGGAAGAAAGATATGCGATTTTAAAGGAAATTCCAGCAGTATGTGGGAATGTGTGATGCTTAGATATGCGAAATCGGGCCTTGAAGGTCTAAATAAGACATAATTAGGGTATTCGATGAAGATTAATTGGGAGAATAAAATAAAAAGGGACACACTTAGGGTTAAGGACCCAATTTAATGATGTGTAGATGGATAAACAAAGAATTTAGATTTAATTAAGTTAATTAATTAAATTCTTAAAGGGAATTTTAAATGCAAGATGCAAAGACACTAAGTTGAGTGTTAACCTAAGCGTGGAATTGTACCATCCAATTAAGGGTGTACAATTTACAACACTACATTTAGCCCCCACTTTAGCAGTCATATGACACTACGTGCATATGCAATCTAAAGTATAGAAAAGTAAAAATTTCATGAAAAAGGATATATGCATAAGGTGTCGGACGAAGCCCCCAGCTGTCTTTGCAGTATACTTGTTAGGAACCACTTCCTACAAAAACACATTATATAAAATCACAAAATCACCTAAATTCTTACTAGAGAAGTGATGAAATTCAGGGGTAGCTATATGCCCCTTATTTCGGCTTGCTAATTTAGTGAGGTGAAACAAGGTATCATGTTTACCACAACGATTTGTTGAGGAGAATTGATGAAAAATGCTCACAACAAGGTTTGATGCAAGATCAAAATTGATGGAGAATCATTTGGTAAGAAAGAAAACTAAATCACAATTCCAACACAACCAAGAGTGTGAGGATTGGAGCTCTCTAACACAAGATGAAAGATTAAGTAGGAAAATGCAGAATTAGGGTTCAAAAAGAGACTTACTTATAAATTGTCAAAATGGAGGAAGAGATCATTGTTAGAAGACATCCGCCTTTGAGTATAGGGGGGATCTTTGATAAAGATAACATCTTGAAGGAGAGGAGAAGTAAAATAAGAATACACACCTTCTAATGTGTTTAGGGAAAGAGGATTCTTATCGAAGGATTGTACACATTCACTAAGGAGAGATTGTTCATGAAAGATGTATCATTTCAAATAGAGAATAGGTCGTAGATAAGGAAGACACATATTCTATGCAGGAAATGACATCAAATGAAAAACACCACTCAATAAAGGAAAGGTTAACCTGTAGAAGAAGAGAGAAGATTGAAATACCACCCTTGCCCCCCCAATTATAGAGGGAAGGACATCAAAGAGAGATCATTTATAAAAGAAACTTTCTTCTAAAAGAAGGAAAGAGATCCTCATCAGGGATATGCACGTTCTCAACATAGAAGGGTTACTTATAAAAGATACCACTCAATGAAGAAAATAATTTATGCATGCTTATAGACTTCCACACCAAGGAAGAGGTCCAAGTAAGGATATGTACTTAAGATCCTTATTAGGGATACTTGTTCTAATATGAGAGAGGGAGATTCGAATAGGAATATACACCTCTACAGTCAATAAGAGATCCTTATGGAAGACACTACTTCACAAAGGGGAAAGTTTTAATCTTAAGAAGGAGAGATGTTTGAAATCACTCTTTCTCCCCCATACATAGAAACAAGAGATGGGACAAAAATAGGCTATTATGTTGCTTCCAAAGTATGATTGCACGAGAAACTGTACCATCATGAATGACAACGAGCTCCTAGTAAGTGAGATACCAATGCCACATAATGATGAGAAACATAATAGCCACTAATATTATTTAAATGTATGAGAGATTGGATGAAGAATTTGACTATGACATGTGAAATTTTCTACCATTGATGAGAGGAAAAACATGTATAAGATGATGAGTAGTGAAAAGTATTGATTAATAGAGTAGTTTGTAGAAGAAGAATGGGGCACTAAGTCATGTTCCTTCTGCACACAAGAAACCTTAGGAAAGGGACATGTATAACTCATTAGAGCCTTGTGTCTAGAAGAGACGATTTTAGAATAAATAGAAGATAAAGCGTCATAAGTATGATTGGAAATGTGTTGAGGAGATTTGTAAATGTACTTGCCAATTGCCATAATTTCCTTATGAGGGGGATGAGTGTTGGGAGATATAGAGGATGATTTAGTTAAGAGGAAGTCATCATCGCTACTAAATATAGCATTCACATTGAGAGATGGCCTTTTAGATGCTTTAGTAGGCTTTTAAGGATTATATCCAAGTCCAAATGTGGCCTCACATTTGTTATTTTCTAAAGGAACCTTAATCCCTTGTTCATTTATGCCACGACCATTGCCACTATATCCACTCTTAGCTAAAATGTGAAAACCTGAACCATAAAGGGATGCCATATCGGATAGAGATGGTGGGGCCTCATAGGTTTCAATATCATAATGAGATGAATAAGAAGAAGAATATGAAGAATTATTTGAATTAGAAGCAGCCACAAAATTGTTACTTAATTGTTTAGACAAAGTGGGTTGCTTTTTAGGTTCATCCTTGTCTTTCTCTTTCTCAACTTTAGATCCTTTCCAAGAGACCCAATATTCTCCCACAAAAGTAGGGTTAAAATATAGAGATCCCCAATCATCATTTGAGAGTACCCCTTTGGGAGAAAAGATATCTTTGGGAGAAGATTTAGATTGAGTAGAACCCTTTTCGGCAGTCTTTGAATCACTAGAGCGAACAAGGGTATTAAAGGAAGTAGGCAGAGTTGGAGATGTAGGAGTATGTTTAGAAGGATTTGAAGTAGTTGAACAAGAAGATGAGGTTTTCAATGGAATGTTTAAATTGGTATCATCCAACAAGGTATACATCTTATTGTTGTAGATGAACTTAGGTTGCCTATGCAAAGTAAAAGGGACAACTTGGATAGAATGAAGTCAAGGTCATCCTAATAGAAGATTGTAACCAAGATTATTAGGCATGGCATGAATAATTTTAGGTAAAGAAATATGTCCCACCTTATTGGAAAGGTTATAGTACCTAAAGATTTTTTAGCAACATTGTCAAAGCCATGAATAGTAAGAAAATCAGGTTGAATTGAAGAAGGATCCACCTTAATTTTAGGCAATAAATCAATGCTACAAATATTAAGGCCAGATCCACTATCGACTAAGGTTATTCTTATAGCATTACCATTGATAATAACAACTATCATACGAGGACCATATTGAGGTTTAATCTCATAGGAGGGTAACTCATCTTGTGTGAACACAATTTGAGCTTTAGATTCTTTTATAGGATCAACCAAAGAAGCCATATTATTAGGTGTCACTATGGGTGGGACATCTAAGTCATTTAAATAATCTTGTAACATTCTATGATGTGTGGATGAAGTTTGAACTAAATCCCAAATAGATATCTTGGAAGGAGTAGCTTTAAGTTGTTCAATAAGATCATACTCCCTACTAAGAGTTTGCGATATATTAGATGCTGGTGGAAGAATAGGTTGAGAAGTGGGAAGTGAAGAAGGCATAACCAGAGGACGATTCTATTGCCTATTGTTGCTTGTATTATATGTGTGAGCAACTGCATTGTAACTCTCTTAGGTGATTTGTTTAGCATACTCATAATGGCTCTTAGTGGGATAACCTCCTTGCACAGTACTAACTGGTTTGTTAGGAGTGTGAAAGGAATCATTACTATAACCACCTTGAACCACCAAGAATTGATAATTTGAGGAAGGACTAGTACCTTGAATTGTGAAGAGGGGTTTATTAGGTGTTTCATTCACATGCATCATATTGATTGAAGATGGTTTGGAAACATGTGCAGAGGGTCTAGAAAAGTTGAAATGATCAAGTTGCTCGTAAAGAAGATTATCAACCTTAAATATTTCTTCATGAGTATGATTTTCTTTAGATTGAATGAAAGGGATATCCTCATAGAGGGGATTGTTAATGAAATCAAACCTTTGTGATCTAAGATCATTCTCTTACTCCAAGGTATCCTTATAAGGAGTAGGGGTATGCATTTTAGGAGAAGGATCAACATCATTCATATGATAAGAATTATTGAAAAGTTTTGATAGTCTCTTCTTGCACAAAAATGTCATCATGAATAAGATCAATTTTAGGAGAGGGATTACCATTAGTCATTAATGATTCATCCCTAGTAGGAAGATTATTGAAATAAGATGTAGTTTTGGTAGGGAAGGTAGGCATCATATCATCCTCTATCACCAAAGGACCCACATGGGGGAGATACCCTCTATAAGAAGGATTTGCTTTTCTTTTCAAAGCTTCATCCTTGGGAGGGAGATCTTTGAAGGAAACATGAACAATATATTCTTGAACTAGGGCATCCTTATGAGTAGAGCCAAGTTGGGGAGCGGGAAATACTTCATGTTTAGAGGGAAGGATATTGAAATGAATAGGAGGTGAGGTATTAAGGGAATTGCCAACCATGTTACCTTATTTTACTATAATATCATCTTCTTTGAACAAGTTACTCTCATAGGAGAAGGACAAATTAAGAGAATAGTCAATAACATCATGTAATGGTTCATCCCAAATAGGGTGGTCATTGAGAGAATTGTTATATTCGTCTTCTTGCACTATGGTGTTGGGAGAGGGAATCATAATATTTATTAACGCTTCATCTTTACGAGGGAGATCATTAACAAAGTTTTTATTGAAACCATCCTCTTGCCTTAAAATGTCCTTAATAGGTTCCTTAAGAAGGTGATGGAGTGTTAGAGCAAGGTCTAGGAAACAATTTAAAATGGGGTTCAATATTTGAAAATTGTCCATTTTTTTTTTACAAAATGGAATGAAAGAAGCAATGCAAGAAAAGAAAGTAAACTAGATGTCTAAGTTTGAAGCAATTATGTGACTAACTACGTTTAAGAAATGAACACACAATGCAATATTTTTTTTAGGGTTTTATGTTTTTTCATAGAAATGAAACATGCAACAACAAGCTCTAATCATTCACGTCGGGTTCATTAAGATTTGGAGAATAAAAATGCATCCAAGTAGCTAAGACCTAACTCCACTCTCATGTACACATTGGAATACGAAAGAGCCTAGGGAGATATTTCACTTTGACCAATTCTTGTGAGAGAGAGGGTCAAGGAATATCTCTTAGGATTTCTATTCCTTTGATGTAATGAAGAGAAGATGTAAAAAATGCAATGCAATGATCAACTATGCTAGGAGATGAGAGATGAAGTGCACATAAAATAAAAATGCAGATTCTACCTAAACTGAAATTGAAATACTGAAAGAAGGAACGAAAAAGGAAATCAGAGGTGTACTTGCTATTGAAACTAATGCAAAAATGGCAGATCTTATGGGAGTAAGTGACCCTGTCCTTCTGCTGACAGGAAGTTGATCTTTTGAATTTGAGGTCCTGATGGTTTGATATGCAGATCTGGCACCTGAAACTGCAAAACCCTCGGGACTAGGGTGCCACACCCTAGTCCTATCCCAGGGTGCCATGCCCCTATCTCTAAGATCTAAGATTAGATTTTGGCCGTGAGATTGTCTCTATGTCTTCTATCGGTCCCAAAATTTTTGCATCTGTCGAATTCTAGTACCTGCACCCGCAACTTGAAAAAGGGTGTCTAGGTGGCTATATAAGGTTTTGCCTTATTCAAACCCCTTGTTTTTGTGATTTCCATCTTCACAAATAACCTATAATTTATTGAAAATGTGTGTGCAATAATGTTGTGTATATGCAAGATCCTAAATGAACAAGAAAGTAAATCTAGAGTTCTACCCTACACTTTGGATAACAAACCCTAAATGATTGTAAATGAAAATGATTCAAATCATAAATGCAGTAATGGATCAAAAGCATGATTTTAAATATGAAAATGAATTTTATGAAATTCATACAAAGACATGAAAATAACATGAAAGCATACCAAACCCTAAGGGAGAGGTACAAACCAATCAATAGCTAGCGATCTCCTATTATTCTTGAATGTCTTGAAAGCTCCTAATTGTTGTTGAAGATGATTGATGAAGGCTTTATTTTTTGCTGTAGACTTCACATAACCTATACTTTCACTTCACAATAGGCTCCTTTAATCACTAGATTTTGTATCCTTCAAATGAGGAAAGAAAGGTTTTATGTAGGAGACCCTAACTTTGTTTTGAGTTATAGGCTGACTTAGAAATAATATTTTTTGCCAATCTCTTGGATTTGAATATTAAAATACTACTGAAACATGTTCCTGAAATTTGGGGAGAAAAAGTTGGGGCCATGTTGGTAGCAACATGGTTCGAACACACGGTCCGACCTACTTTTCGCCAAATTTTTGGGGAAGCAAAATATTGTGATTTTAAAGAAAATTCCAGGAGTATGTGGGAATTTGCAATGTTTAGATATGCAAAATGAGGCCTTGAAGGTCAAATAAGACATAATTAGGGTATTTGATGAAATGATTAATTGGGAGAATACAATAAAAAGGGGCACATAAATGGTTAAAGGCCCAATTTTATGATGTTTAGAGGGATAAAAGAAGACTTTAGATTTAATTAAGTTAATTAATTAAATGCTTAAAGGAAATTTTAAATGCAAGATTCAAACAAACTAAGGCGGGTGCTAACCTAAGCATGGAATTGTACCACCCAATTAAGGGTGTAGAATTTACAACACTACAATAATAAACTGGGATAGCTGAAATGACCGCCTTCAACATAAGGATTCTGCCTGCAGAAGTAAGCCATTTTCCTTTACACATTTCCATCTTTTTATTACAACTATCGATTAGATTCTCCCAATAACATTTTTTGTTTATACCAGCAAATAAAGGCATGCTAAGAAACCTACTCGAAAAGTTTGCAACTTTCAATCTAGAATTCGAACAATATCCACTAGTAGCTTTGGTTGGACATTTAGGAAGAAAACCTTTGAATTTCTCTAATTGATATTGTGGCCTGATGCTTTTCTGTAATCATCGAACATCTTATTGATCATATTAGCCTCCACTATACAAGCATTCCCAAATAGTATGGTATCATCAACAAACTGTTGATATGTAGCAACCTCAACCCTAGGTTCCACTGAAATAGCCTTTCATTTGCCATCTGCCCTAGCTTGTGAAATATCTCTACCAAGAACTTATACCATTATAATAAACAGGAATAGTGAGAGTGGATCTCCATGTTGAATTCCTTTGGTGGATTCAAAGAACCCTTGTGCAACACCATTGACAAGAATAGAGAACTTCAGATAAATAATACAACTTTTGATCCAATGAATCCGTTTACTATCAAACCCAAATATTTGAAGAATTGATAATTGTTAGACAATTTAAATAACCGGAAGACAAATAAGAGGGGAGGGGGGGGGGGGGGTTGAATTAGTTGTCACAACTTACCATAACCATTAGCAATTTAAACTTTAATACCGGAACCCAAAATATTAATACCGAAATAACAGATAAACCAATTAAGCATAAACAATAATCACAGAATAAATACTATCCCCATGACACCAAGATTTGTACGTGGAAAACCCGGTAAAGGGAAAAACCATAGTGGGAAGCCTACCCATAGTCATATAATACTTCTGCGGTAAGTATGTGAATTACAATGAAGGGGCCTACACTTTAGGAAGGCCAACATCCTAGAGCACATTGCTCATCACAAAAGGAGCCTCACTGACTACATAGAAATCTTGACTACAATCTGGAGAAGTATTAAACTGCAAAAGATAACATCTCCTATGCCTGAGTACAGTTTCGGTTAAGCTCAATACCAGAGGACTAAATCCTCTTACATAAACCCAATTCAATCTCAAATGATCGATCAAATCCTTTGCCTGAATGATATTACATTATTTGCACATTACATTCCTTGACCATGACCTCTAACAATAACCATGACGATCTACAATGAGATCTTACATATATATACAAACCCTCGACCATAACCAATCAGGTTAGCCACCAGACAATAAACCAATTACATAATTACAAACCATGCCAACCTTAGACCAAATGCATAAGACATCCCAAAAATACATTAATAGGTCCTATCCACACATTACATTAAGGTTAGTCCATAACCTAGATCAACCGGGACTCAGTATAGGTCCACACACTATAGCAATGATCTCCATCTACCAAGTCTTGAACATGATCAATAACAACATCCTGAAACTCCACCAGAAGCTGGACCAACGTCACTTATGCAATTCATCAGAGATCTCCACCAAAAGTTCTATTGAGAAAACCCTCGCTGGAACCAGAAACCAATCTTCTAAGCAGGCAGGATAGCATCTGATCTCCAAACCAAAACAACTAACCAAATATGAGTATAAGTATCATGAACAAGCTGATTCCATCACCAGACTATACCTGAGCCTATCAGATCATGCCAGATCCAATTTAACCAAAAACCACTCAACCTACGGGGACTAGAAGGGTGCTAGTAAAGAATCCAAACAGATAGTGTTGGCATCAATGCCAAAACATCAATGCAACACATAATACATTCCACCAGATGGCCAACAATCTCCCCCTTTGGCATTGATGGCAACACTAGATGTGAAAAACATCTAAGTACCAAGAAATGCCAAACAAGTCTCCCCCAATGGAAGATAGCCAACAATCTCCCACAAATAGCTCTGAATATCAATATCTCCCCCTGTAAATAATATCATTCACCCTTTCTTTTTATTTTTCACTTTCTTTTTCTTTTTCACATCAATATCACTCCCCCTTTGACATCAATGCCAGAAATATGACAAAAATATCAAAGAAAAAACATAAACCACAGAATCACAAAGTTGACTACTCCCCTTGAGTAGTAGCATCCCATATCAGTGCCGGAATGAATAGTATCTCTCCTAATGCATGTCGGAGTGATGCCAAACCGCGTCAATCAAGTCTCTACCAGAGGGGTAGAAACTCCCAATTTGTCTCTCAAGTACTCAAATGATTCATTGGACGAAGGTTTAGTAAAAATATTTGCAATCTGGTCTTTAGTGTTCACATAGACTAGTCTAACTTCATTTGCTTCTACCTTCTCCTTCAAAAAGTTATACTTGATAGATATGTGCTTTGTTTTAGAATGAAATGCCAGATTCTTTGATATATCAATAGCAACAGAGTTATGACAGTGAATAACTACCGGTGCATCACAATCCACCTTTATATCCTTCAACATTTGCTTCATCCATAAAAATTGTGTACAATTTGTAGCAGCAACAACATACTCAGCTTCAACAGTAGATAAAGAAGTCCATGACTGTTTCTTGCCGATCCATGAAACCAACTTCTTTCCAAGAAATAAAGCTCCACTGGAAGTACTTTTTCGGTCATCAACATCTCCAGCCCAATTAACATCTGTATATGTAGATAAAGTAAAGTTATCATCCTTAGGGTACCACAAGCCATATTCTGATGTACCTTGCAAGTGTCTAAAAATCCTTTTCATCGCCATCTCATGATTTTCTCTAGGATCACTTTGAAATATTGAAACAATACAAACAACATTTATAATGTCAGGCCTAGTCCGAGTCAAATAAAGCAGACCTCCAATCATAGATTTGTATCTTGTAGGATTTACCGATTTAGAAACATCTTTTCTTGTCAATTTATCACTTGTAACCATAGGAGTACTTACCAGTTTAGAATCTCCCATACCAAATTTCTTCGAAAATTCCTTAGCATATTTAGTTTGACAAATGAATATACCTTTGTCAGTCTGAGTAATCTGCAAACCTAAGAAATTTTTTATCTTACCATTCATAGACATCTCAATTTTTTCTCCATATTTTTAGAAAATTCTATGCATAACTTATTTTCACCTCCAAAAATAATGTCATCAACAAATACTTCAATAATCAGTATAACATCATCAGTGATCTTATAATATAAATTACTGTCAACACTACCCTTAGTGAAACCAAGCTTCAAAAGATATTTATCCAACCTTGCATACCAAGCTCTAGGTGCTTGTTTCAAACCATATAAAGCTTTCCTTAACCTGCAAACCATATTTGTATCATCTGATAGTGAAAAACCACCAGGTTGCTCAATATAAATTTCCTCATCAAGATCCCCATTCAAAAATGCACATTTAACATCCATCTGATAAACCTTGTAGTTTTTATAAGCATCAAAGGCAAGAAATAATATTATAGCTTAAGTCCTAGCTACAAGTGCAAAAATCTCTCCATAATCAATTCCTTCCTTCTAAGAATATCCTTTACAAACCAATCTAGCCTTATTCCTTATAACTTGACCATCCTCATTCAATTTATTCCTAAAAACCCTTTTAGTTCTAGTAACATTTTTATTTTTAGGCCGAGGAACCAAGGTCCATTTGTTATTTTTCTCAATATGATCTAATTCTTCTTCCATAGCTTTCAGCCAATATTCGTCTTTACATGCCTCAATTATTGATACTGGTTCAACTTGTGAAATTAAACATACCTCATTAGTTGCCAATCTTCTTCTTGTCATCACTCCATTGCTCTTATCCCCATTGATTTGATCTTCTTAATGATTCAATCTCACATACCTAGGAGTCTTTTGACTTTCTGTTCCTCTTCCCCATTCTTTAGTTACTGTAGAATTCTCTAATATTGCCAGAGTAACTGGTTCAACTCTCTGTTTCGGTAAAGGTGCTATCGGTTCAGATATAATCATTTCCACTGACATTTCCTTCTCATAAACTCTGATTTGACTGCTGTTAAGCTCATCTACTTTGAAATTAGTACTCTCCACAATTCTCTACAATCTCTTGTTATAACATCTATATGATTTGCTTTCATTAGAATAACCAATAAATATGCCTTCATCACATCTAGGAACAAATTTCCCAATAATATCATCTCTCCTGATATAACATTTACTACCCAAAATTCTGAAATACTTAACTGTAGGTGTATTGCCAAACCACAATTCATAAGGTGTCTTACCGATTTATCCTCTGATATGTATTCAGTTGAATGTATAAACCATTGTGCTCACTGCTTCTCTCTAGTAGATACGATGTAGACTAGCTTCCATCATCATTATTCTAGCAACATCCAAGATAGTTCTGTTCTTCTTTTCCACAACTCCATTTTGGTGAGGTGTCTAGGGAGTAGAAAATTGTCTTCTTATACCATGCTTGTCACAAAAGTTATGAAACTCACCAAATGTGAATTCACCACCATGATTTGATCTCAAACATTTAATCTTCAATCCTATCTCAGTTTCCACTTTAGCCTAAGATTTTAAACTTTTCAAATGCTTCAGATTTTTCTCTCAAAAAAGTAACCCACATCATTCTAGAATAATCATCAATGATTAGCATGAAATATCTATCACCTTGAATTATTTTAACTCTAACAGGGCCACATAAATCAGTATGAATAGGATCAAGAACATCATTTGATTTATCTTGTATACTCCTGAAAGAGGTTTTGACTTGTTTACCCATTTGACATTCTTTACATACCGAATTATAGGGCTTCATAATCTTAGATATATACCTAGTGCCTTAGTTGAACTGATCTTCACAATGCAATCAAAATTCACATGACACAACCTTTTATGTCATAGCCAACTCTCATCAATCTATATAATCAAACATGTCTTCTCACCAGAGTTCAAATGAAATATATTACCTTTTGTCTATGTATCGGTTTCAATCTCCAAGCCAGATCTATTAATGATTTTGTATTTCTTATCCTTGAACTGTAATTGAAATCCCTTATCTACTAATTGACCTACACTCAAAAGATTATGCCTCAAACCTTCAACATAATAAACATTGTCAGTATTGTTCTTACCATCCAATGATATAGTTCATTTTCCTTTGATCATACATGCCTTGTCATCTCCAAATCTAATTAGACCAAGATCAAATTCTTGCAAAGACAAAAACTTCCCTTTATCTCTAGTCATATGATGTAAAAAACGGTTGTCAATTACCCATTCATCCCTGTCTTCAATTTCAGCAACACGTGCCTTCTCTTCAGGTACATTCTCTTCCAGTGCCGAATCATCTTCCTTGATAGCTAGGAATACCCATTCCTTCCCATTGCTAGATCCACTAGCAGAGTCTTCTTCCGATTCATCATCTGAATAAGTAATGCCTTCCTCATCCGTTGTGTAGCTTGATTTATCTCTATTTTTCTTGTATTTATTCTTGTTTTGATATATCTAAGGTTAGTCTTAAATGATCTTCTAACTCTTTCTTCAAATCTTGAATTCCTTTTAGGACATCTAGATGCAAAATGACCAATCTTATTACATGAAAAACATTTAAAATGTGCTATTCCTTCATACTTACTTCCTACCGGTCCTTTAGGTACTCTTCTAGCAAATAGTGCTTCACGTTTTTCAAACTCTATCATATTCTCTCTTCATATCTTCCAACTTCTTTGCATAGAAATATTTCCAATATTGCTTACTGGTAGTAGATGTAGATGCATGAAAAGTAGGTTCAGACTTCACAACTCCAGAAGGTCCAAATTCTTCAAGCTCAAAAGCAGATAGTTTCCCAACCAAAGTATCTCTGTTGATAGATATATTAGCCATTGTTCTCAACTCATTAATAGCATGTAATGCCCATACCCTAGTCGGACTTTTAAAACCCGTTTAACCTTGATTGACTTCCTAGGTGGCATTCTCGAATGGTAGATTAACCGATATGCAATGTGTAGTTTAGATAATATAAATAAACTGAGCATACTTATTATTGTGTTTTTGCATCGATTCTCGTGTAAATGCAATTGTTCCTAACCCTTGTGATAAATCTTGAGCTAACATCCTCATTGAATATGTATTTGTATATGCATGCTTGTATGAATTCATGGGTGCAGGAGATTGCAGGTACAACACCGCTTAGGGCAAGGTTCATCTCCTTTGGAATTTGCAAGGTTGAGTATGCTCGTTCATCTTTTGAATTCGGATTTAGTGGTCATATAACTCTCGTCTTGCCTTAGCCATGGTTAGGTGAGCATCGTGTGTGGATTCGTGGGCTTGCTCTTCAATGGGATGCGTGTCGAGTGATTTGGAGGACTTCCTCGATTTGCGTGCCATGCGCGAGGTAAGTGAGGTTTGTGATCCTAAGTATTAAATTTAAATTTAAGAGTAGACGAGCGCATTAGAAATTTAGAAATTTAAATGGGTAGCTTCTTCTATATGATTAATCACTAATTTAAGAGATTGCTTTAAATTGTTATTGTAGCAAACTTAAGGTATTTAACTAAGGTTAGTGTGCTCATTTACGCATTTGTAACTTTTATGCATTTGTAGTTGAGAAATTTGAATAAACAAGACTCTTGCATTAGATTAGTCATTTATTTAAAAATGTCGCTTTATTATGTTATAGCGAGTTAATTTAATAGCTAATTTTAAAATAACGAATTTATTGAGTTATGCATTTTAGAAAGGAAAATTTTTAAAGTCGTTTGGGAGATAGTAATAAATTACTCATTTTCACATTTTGGAAGAAAAGGGATAAATTATTATTATTTAAACGAAAATTATTTCCTTTTTACTTGTATAGTTGACATAGTATAAAAAGATTGAGTTTTAGAAAATTAAAATTTAATCAAAATGCCTTACTCGGCCAATAGGTTCGAAATAAGAAGTAGGCTTAAAACTTGTAGTGAGAAATTAAAATTTAAAAGAACGCAATAGGAAAAGGAAGCTTTTTAATTTTAAGGGAAAAATGAATAAGAGGTTTCCATTTTTCATCTATTTTATTTTAAAAATAAATGCCTAATTTCGAAATTAAAAATTAGGGCAAAATTAGGGCTTTTTCTTTTTAACTTAGTTTTGCAAGCATTTTGGGGGTTCTTGGCTTTTTTGGTCTTTCTTGGAAAAAGAGGGTTCTTGCAAGGGAGATTGGGGATTTTGGAGAGGGACGAGGAAAGAGAGCAGCTGATTTGGGAGCTCATCTTCATCAAAATCTCTCCTCGGAAAGCGTTTGGAGGTAAGAAATTTTAATCTACCCTTTTTGTTGCATGAGTGTTCTCTTTTAGTTTTAGCTTTCAGTTTGGTTGTTCTTGGTTCTAAGATTGGCCAAGCTTTTTTTTGGGATATTTTGAGGAAGAGAAAATCTTCCCCATTCTTAGTTTAAACAATCTGGAAATTTATTTTATGGCTGTTAACAAGATGGGCATGGGGTTTTTACATTCTTTTTTGTCAATCATTTTGGTTTATTCCAAAATTTTGTTACAAAAAAAAAAAGGAACTGGCTGTGACTGTGTTGTTTTCAAAATAAAGAGAGAGGGTTTGCTGGAAAATACTCTAAATTTGTGTTTTCAGACTGTGTTTTGGTGAGAAAATCATACATTCTATTTGTATTATTTACATACATTGTTTTCTTTGTTTTAAAAAAAAAATGTATCTATAAATATTCATTTAGCAATTTGTGGACTGCACTCAGGCAGTTTTGATTTGGGTTTGGAATGATAAATAATTTTGAATCTGGTATTGTATTTTACCAGAGATTGTTTTTTTTAAAAAATAAAATAAAACCAAATAAAAAAAAAAATATACAAAAAAAAGGGGTTTTGTGCCCCCCCCCACGGCAGATGCTACCAGATGGTAGCGATCTGCTACCAAATGGTAGCAGCGCTACCTTTGGTAGCGCTCTGCTACCATTTGGTAGCAGCGCTACCAAAAGGTAGCTAGGCTGCGAAAGGTGGGGGAGGGCCCACGTGGATGTCCACGTGGGTACCCTCTCCCCTCTCTTTTTTTTTGCAATTTAAAAATAGTTTATTTTGTTTGTTTTAATTAATTATTATTATTTGTTTATTATTTTCTATAATATGTTTTAAAAGAAAAAAAAAATATATGCATGACACATATAAAAAAAAAAGAATTCAGTTTATTTAGTGAGTTAAAAATTAGTTTAAGGGATTTGGATCTAGTTGCTTTGATATTAAGTAATTTTTAAATTTAGTATCTTATTTAATTTCAAACTAGTAAATAATATATTTGGAATTTGAGAAAGCAACATTTAGTAAATCTTTACGCTAATACGCATTTTTAAATATAGTTAAATTATCCAAACCATAAACTCGACCGACAATTGTGGATAGAGATGGTATGGGTAAACAAATGCATCTTCCGGGTGATGTCCTTGCAGTTTAAATTGCTGTAATTAAATTGGTTAGTTTATAGTAAGACTTGATATGCTAGTTTTGGTCATAAGTCAATCAAAACCCTAGATAGGGTACCGTCAAACAATAGAATTTTGGTTTGTTTGTCTTCTTTGTTATGTTTTAATTTGACCCGTTTTTAAAAGGGATCACTATGTAATCAACTAACGAGGTAGAGGTGGAATGGTGTATGTGTTCGCCTAAAAGGCAAGATTGTAAAGACATGTAAATATGTAACCTTAACTATATTAAATACCAAAAGGGTCTTGCAGTTGAGCAGACCCGGAGATGTAGCCCATCCGGGGTGAACTCCGAGATCATATTCTGTGTCATGCGATGTTTATTGTGTACTTTGTTTTATGTTTTAAATTATCTTGAATGGTTGTACTCTTGCAAAGTGTATGGTGTAAATTAAATGAATTCAAATTTAAGTGCATAACATTATTCATATGGATAAATGCAGTTGTTTAAGTTCATAAAACGTTGTGAATTATGAATATGGCAAAGTATTTAAATATTGAAATTAAAGTTGTGGAAAAAAAAGTAATTTGATAATGTTAAATTAAATGGTATTAGTGGAAAGTCTCTTGCTGGAATACTTTATGGGATTAACTTGATATTAAGTATATAAATGGAATGAATATACAAAGGAAACCAAGTTAAAATTTATGTCACAAACTCGTAGATGGAAATCTAGATGATGAACATCATATAAATAACTATCTTCTACCTTATAAAATGAATCACGCCATGTCAGTTATGTTTCGTTACATTGGATAAATTTGTTAAGCTATTTCACGTTTAAATCTTAACAATAATCCTCACCGGATTAATTTGATAATCGTGTGGACTCTATCAAGTATTCATGTTGTATATTGAACGAATGTACTTAGTAATTTATGTTGTAATTTTAATCAATAATCCTCACCAGATTATTTCTATAACCGGGTGAACCCAACTAGAAAACCCATATGTTAATCTTTATAAAAGGAATCCCTCATGTTTGCTAAGATTGAACTAGAATGGGAAGCGCCATGTTAATTATGTTTCATTATATTGGATATAGTTGTTTGGTCAATTACGTTTAATCTTAACAAATTAACTTTACCGAAATCTAACTTGATAATTGGTGAAACTCAACTAGTCCACCATAATTATAACCCCAACAAATGAATTTCTTTATGATTGTTAAAGATGAACTGAAAAAGAAGGGACTCAATTAGTTGTTGACACATTAAATCTAGTAAAAGAATCTCCCTCACATTATCTTCATTTAACAAAAAAAAAGGGGTGATATTCCACAAGATAATTTGTAATTCCTACCTAATGGAAGAACATCTCTTGGAACTTATACTTTAATCTTGAAATGTTAAATATTATCTTGCTAACTATATCTTAAAGTTAAAGGACGAACTCTTGTGGCTCAAATACATTTTAAACGTAATGAATTCTAGCCATCTAATAGTATTATTTTAAAGCTTCTAATGAATTATATGTCTACTCACATTATACCTTTCATAAAAGAACTTCAACTCATCAGTTGGCTATGCATGAAATCAAATGAAGGGACCTCACTCTATTAATTGTAGTTAATCCTTAAGGAACGAATTCTTCTTATTAACCATGCTTTTTAATATTTAAGAAATATATATCAATTGTGGGGAAATATTACAAAATCAAATGATGGAATCCTCATTTTACTAATCGTAGCTTAACCCTAAAAGAATGAATCTCGTTAGGCATACTTATAGCATGAAAGGATGATGTCAAGTGTAGATGGTTATTTTTAAAACTCTAATGAAAGAACTTGGTTACATTTAAAACGCTTGAACCCATTTGGAGACCTCCTAATGAAATTATGAATTAAAGTGCCTTGAGTAATTAACCTCTCGATGGTCTCCTCATCAACCAAAGCAATTGAACACTTCCTAAAATTATAAGATGACAAACCATTGAACACATATGTAATTAAGATCTATGCTTTATCTCGTAATTAAGATATCCCGATTAATGGATCTAAAGACGCAAGTTGAGTTAGGTGTAAGGTTATGTAATCGTGTTGGGAAACCTCTTAGGATCTTTTAGCCTTCCGCTGTGTTATCTAGTTAGAGATAACTTTGAGATAACTTCAATCTATCTTAATAATGTAACTTTGCTTTAATGCTCTTAATTATTATTAATAAAAAAAAATAAAAAAAAATTTACACTCTAATTGAGTGTTTTTAACTTAAACCCTTAGGGGTTTCCTGGCGGGGCATTACATAGCAGTAGCCTTCATTTTGTAAGCCGATGGTAGGGCTTAGGACTTTAGAAATAATTTTATCTCCGCTCAGAGTTCCACCACAACATTAAATTCTCGTAACAATCTCATTTACCCTTTCCATGAATGCAATAATACTTTCATCTTCTTCCATCTTCAGGTTTTCATATCTTACTCGGTAACCATCAAGTTAAGCAATTTTCACTGTAGGGTCACCTTCATTAAGAGTCTCCAACTTATCCCATATAGCCTTTCCAAATGATTTGTTGGTTAATCTCATTATTTGCTGATTGGAAAGTGCACACAAGAGGGCTTCTATTGCTCTACAATCATTCTCAAGCTCCTTGTCTAGGTTTGTTAGAGGAGGATTTCCAGATCTCGGATTATAGGGTGTGACACCATTCTGTGTGATCTCCGAAATCTCCTTGCCAAGACATCTCAGATGAGTCTCCATACAAATCTTCCATACTGTGTAATTTGTTCCATCAAGCCTCAAAATATCCCTTCGAAAGATAGATCTAGAAGAATTGGTTTAACTTGAATTGTTAGTCGCTATATGATCTTCCTCAAGCGATTAAGCTATCTGCAGAGGACCAAAGATCTGATACCAATTCTTAGATAGTTCAAATAATCAGAAGACAATTGAGAGAGGGGGGGGGGTGAATCAATTGTCATAGATTACCAAAACCATTAGAAATTTAAACTTTAATACTAGAACCCAAAACATTAATACCGGAATAGAAGATAAACCAATTAAGCATAAACAATAATCACATAATAAATACCATCCACATGACACCAAGGTTTGTACGTGGAAAACCCGGTAAAGGGAAAAACCACGGTGGGAAGCCTACCCACAGTCAAATAATACTTCTACAGTAAGTATGTGAATTACAATGAAGGGGTCTGCACTTGCAAGAAGGCCAACAACCTAGAGGACATTGCTCATCACAAAAGGAGCCTCACTAACTACATAGAAATCTAAACTACAATCTAGAGAAGTGTTGAACTACAAAAGATAGCATCTCCTATGCCTGAGTACAGTTCTGATTATGCTCAATACCAGAGGACTAAATCCTCTTACATAAACCCAATTCGATCTCCAATGGTCGATCAACTCCTCTGTTTGAATGATATTACATTATTTTCACATTACACTCCTTGACCATGACCTCTAATAATAACCATGATGATCTATATTGAGATCTTACATATATATACAAACCCTAGGCCATAAACAATCAGGTTGGCCACCAGACAATAAACCAATTACATAATTACAAACCATGTCGGCCTTAGACCAAACAAATAATATCAACACATAAGACATCCCAGAAGTACATTAATAGGTCCTATCCACACGTTACATTAAAGTCAGTCCATAACCTAGATCAATCGGGACTCAGTATAGGTCCATAAGCTATAACAATAATCTCCATCCGCCAAGTCTCAAACATGATCAACAACAACATCCTGAAACTCCACCAGAAGCTACACCAACACCACTTATGCAATTCATCAAATATCTTCACCAAAATATCTACTAGTGAAACGCTCACCAAAACCAGAAACCAATCTTCTAAGTAGGCAGGATAGAATCCGATCTCCAGACCAAAACCAGCTGACCAAATATGAGTATAAGTATCATGAATAAGCTGATTCCATGATGAGACTATACTGGAGCCTACCGGATCATGTTAGATCCAAGTTAACCAAAAACCACTCAACTTACCGAGACTAGAAGGGTGTCGGTAAAACATCCAAATAACTAGTGTTGGCATCAATGACAAAACATCAATGCAACACATAATCAATTCCACCAGATGGCCAACAATAATAGGGATTGTCTGTTTACTAAATCATACGCCTTTGAGATGTCTAATTTGATGGCCATACTTGGTGTCTTGGTCTTTCTGGAATTGTGTATAGATTCATGTGGCCCAATGATTCCTTCCACAATAGAACGCCCTAGAGAGAACCCACTCTACTCCTCCAAGATGATTTTGTGCAACAACTTCTTCAGTCTATTTGCAATCACTTTCATGATTATTTTGTATATGGTATTACTTAAAGCTATAGGTCTATAATCACCCATGCAAAGTGCATCCTTGTTTTTTGGAATTAAATCTAGAAATGTGTGATTCAAAACAACTAGGATTGTGGTCTTCTTCCTGGATTCTTCTACAACTTCGTGTAAATCTTCTCCAACGATTTCCCAAAAGGATTGATATAAATTAGCTGGGAACTTTTCTAGACTAGGTGCCTTGTTTGGACCAAGTTGGAAGGTGGCACATCAGACTTCTTCCAAAGTTATACTTTTATACAATTCTGCATTGTCTGCCTCATTAATGACTTCTGAAATATTGCTCAATAGATCCATCCTTTCCCTATTATAATTTTGTGTCCTACGATTCAAGATGGATTGAAAATAATTCACCGCTTCCTAATTTTCTTCTTTGATTGACTGAGTCATGGATCCATCCTCTTTTTTAAATTTCACAATGTTTTTTTTACATCTATTGATAATAGTTGATTAATGATAAAACTTATTATTCCTGTCCCCTTCATTGAGGTAGATTTCTCTAGAATTTTGACCTTCAAAAATATTCTTCTCTAGCCAGAATCTCATCCAATTCTAATTTCAACTTCTTCTCTTCCTCAAATTCGTCTGATCTCATGCCATGATTAATGATTTTATCATTTAGGTCTTCCAAATCTTTAACAACATTGTCCTTTTCTTCAAAAATATTCTTGAAATGCTCTCTATTTCATTCTTTAAGTCTACTTTTTATATGAGCAAGTTTCTTACTGAATAGATACAATTTTGAATGATTACGCATCTTTAGTTCCTTCCACCATGTTTGAATTAGCCCACCTAGTGATGAGTCCCTTAACCACATATTATCAAATTTGAATGTGCATCCACCTTCAGGATCTTTAGGCTTGATTGCTATTTGAACAAGAATGATTTGACCTTGTGAATGGAAAAATTTAGGACTCAAAAGAGTGCAGGGCATTGTCCTCCTCTCCCCAAAGGAAGAAGTGATCTAATTTTTCTACTATGCATTGAAAGTCTCTTCTTCTATTAGTCCATGTGTATCTCCCATTCTTAGTTGGAACATCCCTCAAATTGTTAGAATCAACAAAGGCTTGGAAATCTTGTTGAATTCTAGACATATTATGTAGACTCCCTTGCTTTATTGAATTGTTCCCCCAATCACCCCAAACTCACCATTCGTATGGGAGAACCATTGAGTGAATTATCTCCATAAGTTCCTTTTTGTTATGCCACCAGACACACCTACTGATTCCATTAACAAACCAATCCATTGCCTCCAAACTCTCATTGTAGCTTGATACTCTTCTTTGCTCCATTTCGTTTGTTCCAATAATACTAAATTTTCTTTTCTTTGGTCTATCTGACACCTGATTAGGTGCCACTTGCTTGATGCCCCTAGCACTCCATGTTAAGATTCTCATTTCTCCATAGGAAGGGGAATCCCCTTCCCGCTTCTAAGATTCATTTTCCCTTTGGCACTGTCAACCATTTCCGGCTTTGCTTTGTTTGTTTTAGCACCCCTCTTCTGTTTGTGTTTTAGTTTTGGTTTCTTCATTTGGACTGTGTTTTCTCTATACCATATTCTAACAGAATATCTATTTGAGCTTCCTCAAAACTCTCGTCTTGATCAGAATCTAAGTCTAATGTCCCTTCCACTTCACCTATTGCTTCTTAAGACACCTTGTTCAGGGGGGTGGTAAAGGTATCGAATGCTTGATTCAAATTTGAGATCTCCACCACTGCTACTAAAGTTTCTATTGTATTGACTATAAGAAGGTTTTGTTGATATCTATTTCTTCTTGATTGACTAGATCATCCATCTTCCCTAGGATATGCATATCATAATATTTTTTCTCTAAATTGAGATATTGTTGATCTGCCTGAAAATCCTAAATATTGGATTCAAATCCAACTTCTGTGTCTACATTGATTTCCAATTCTCCATTCAAGTGTTTCTCCAAATTATTGTTTGTACCTGGTGTTCTACCCTCCACCTCTGGGGTTTCCTCAATAAATACCATGTCCAATCTATTAGTAGGTTGCAACATAGTGCTATCTATTGCTATCTTTTTACAATATGAGTTCTAATGACATTTGGATCTGCACCCCTGATATAAAGATAACGAACATTCCCTTTCTACAATTTGCATCCAATTATTCCCTTCCATCTGAATATCAATCTCTTTTGGAATAGATATTTTCTCCTTGAGACTAATGCAAATTCGAGAATATGTCCCTAAAAAGCTATCTTCCATAATTCCTTCGGTCATTACAATGGATACCAAACTATTACCAATTTCTACCAGTCTCTATTGACCAGTATTCTACTAGGAGGTTGTATAGACGTATCCCATATTGCTACAACATCCCATATTGTCTTCCTCTGTGAAATGGAGGATTCCATTTATATGCATTATTTTTTAATCTACCTTTCTCTTGCCATCTAGAATTATTTCGAAAGGCTAGATTCTTAGGTTTATTAGTGGTAGTATTCATGAATTTTTCCTTCACACCCTATGTCAACCATTCTTGTTGCCCTTGATATGGTGGTTCCTTCACATATTGTTTAGGGGCACATTTGTCCACTCAACGACAATTTTCAAACACCCAATGTGGAATGTGTTGCGTGTCTTTCGACTCCCCATCCAATACTCAGCCATTCTGCGATATTTCTACCTCCATTATGTCTCCCCATTTTTTTCTTGTTTCCCCTTGATCCTTCACACCCTATTGGTATTCAAATTCAAATCCTACCCTACTACCGCTTGCCCCTACTCCTACTCCATAGCAATAATGTTTGAAAGAAACACAAATATTTTATATAATTTTTATATTATACTATAATTATAAATATTATTTTATTGGAGTAAGTGCTATAGTTAATATTACAAAAAAATAATTAAAATAATATAATTTTAAGATAACAATTATTCAAAATTATAATAACTAAGAATTACAATAAATATTTTTATTGCAATACTATAAAGGCAATTACTCGCCACTACATGGCACTTGTTATACTAGTAATAAAATATACTATTAATATAATATTAAACAATTTTATATTAGGTCAAGGTTAGGGTTATAATTTATTTTTATTAATACTACACTATTATTAAGTAGTATAACTATCTTTAGAGAAATATAGATAAAGTACGCCGAAAGATATATATATTCCACTTAAAAAATAATTATATTATTATTAAATTATTATTATAATATGATATTGTAATCAATATTAAATTTTAATTATTAAGATATTACTATATTTTTATATTTCTATTAAACTCTTCACCAAAGCAAAAAATAATAATAATAATTATTATATTACATATCTTTATATTATGGAGATAGACAAAGTTAACTCTTAATATGATGGAGATAGACAAAATTAATTAATAGTTAAACTGAGAGGGAGTGGTAATTTAGAGGAGAAAATAAATTAAATATTTTCTTTTTCTTTTCATGCATTTATTTTAATTTAGGTTATTTACAGTTATAGTAAAACTAGTTGTATTTAAATTATTTTTATCAATGTGAGTATTAATATGCCTTTAGGTGTAATAATAATGATATAATACTATTATATTATTAAATAAAAAATATTTTATTAATTTTTTAAAATTTAATTTAATTTATTTTCTCCTCTCATGCATTCAAATAAATAATTTTGAATTATTTAATGTTAATTATATGTTCTCTCCTAAGTTTAATAATAATAATAATAATAATAATAATAATAATAATAATAATAATAATAATAATAATAACTTGTAATGGAAAAAATACTTTATTATATTCCACTATTAAAACCCATAAGAATGATATAAATAGATATTATAGAAAAAATACAATTTTCTTTAAGTTTCTAAATTTATATTTATAAATATTTATTACAATTTTTTAAAATCTATTTTAAAAATTTTATTAATAATTTTTATATAAATATTATAAAATTATATATTAATATTATAAATAAATAAAATATTTTTTTAACTTTTCATGCATTTACCTTAAATTTAATACTTTTAGTTTTATTCATATATATTTGTGACACAGAAGAACTCTGAAAAGGAAACAAAATTGTGTAGAAGGGAATAGCAAAAAGGACACAAAATTGTGTAGAACTGAATAGCATATTTCAGGTTACTGATTCTATGATTCTATCATAAATTTCTCCTTTCTCTACCAATATTAATCTTAGAATAAATACACTGATGAAATCTTGAATTTTATACAAAATTTGAATCAAAATTATTTCTTAATGAATTAGATTGATATCTAGGAATTCTTATTTCGGTTTTAATTAATCTTTTAGTAATATGCTAGGCTGTTTTTTATCTCTGGCAATCTGCATTGTTTTAAAATCCATGTAAATGTTTACAGTTTTTATGGGTAACATTTTGCAGATGGCATCCTCAATGAATGATCTTGAGGAGGCACTAGTTGAAAAAAAGGAAGAGGTGGATGAATTGGACCTAAAAGAGTGTTGGAATTTGAGGAGGCACTAGTTGAAAAAAAGGAAGAGGTGGATGAATTGGACCTAAAAGAGTGTTGGAATTTTGTAAGCCTCACGTTGTTTGTATGTTCAACAATATACTTCAACATCATTGCGACGCTGCTTATTGTTTTTCACAAGGATAAGGATGATCACCATCAGCTCCGACACCAAATTGCTTGTTACATGTTTATGGGTGGATTTTTTGCGAATTTACTTGCTTTCTACATGCATTTGTGTTGGCCACACAAGTACGGATTCAAATACTGATGTTCCTCATATTTTACTTTGGAGTATTTCTGTTCTTAGATGAACCCTTCGAATGAAAAATTGCTGTGGAGATAGGGTTAGGGTTAGGGTTTTTTCTTCAGATTTCCTTTTGCATGTTTTTTGGTAACAAAAATTGTAGCCGCTATTGTTAAAGCATGATAAACTTGTAGCACTTAACTTCATCTTCTGCTATTGTTAGCATGATAAATTTGTAGCACTCAACTTTGTCTTCTGCTATTGTTAGCATAATTGGACAAGGTGGATTAAAAACTCTGTTCTTTATATATACACGGTATTTAGAATAATACAATCTATTATATTTTTTTTTTATTGATTCAAGTTTTGAAAACGCAATTTTCACTTATGTGCATTTGACTCTTAACTTCTTCTTTTTTAATGGAAATGTATTTATATCGAAGCTTTTATAATTTGTGTATTAGAATTTTTTTATCACTAAGCAATTCAAGGTTTCTTTTTTCTTGACTGTATACAAAGCTTACATTTCATTACTCCCAGTCTCCCTCAAATTGTGATGCGTTAATGATGAGGAAGATAATTTGATCAATTCGGCTTCAATAGTGATAAATATGATAAATAGTGTAGGATTAATTAATTAAAATATGAATAATTTTATATATTTGACAATGCGAGACGATAGGATATATCGCAGCCGTCCATTTTTTCTTCCACGCTATTGGCTCTTAGTATCTTCTTTTCAACGCCACACTACATTTGTCATACACATTTTGTCAAACAATTTGCGTGCAATATCAACAACTCCACATTTGGCATACATGTGTACAAGTGCAGTACCCAGAACAGCATCTGGCTCAATTTCTCTTCTATTAACCATCTTACCTTGTTCCAAGTTACCCAAGATTGGAGAACAAGTCTGAAACTGCAGCATCCTGTTCCATTTGATGAGACAAAACTAACGCCTCTGTATAGCATCTCCTCCATTCCATTTTGTGTATACCCTACCCAGCAATCAACGCAATCCATGAAACTACATCTTTGTGGGGCATTTTGTCAAACATGTCGTGTGCATCTTCCAGACTTCCCAGCTTAACACCGATATCCATGAGAGCAGAGCAATTTTGTTTTCTCTAGGCATAACCTGTAAATAGATTTAAGTAAATTGTAAGGATATAATAAAACCAGATTCTAAAGAGACATTCGATTGGTTAAATCTCTATAGAATTTAAACTCAAAATTATATATTAATACTAATTCTAAAGTTATTTTCTGGATTGACCTCAGACATCTTCTATACAGATATAAATTTATAGTAACCAATTTCTACAGAATTTAAACTAAAAACTATATATCAATAGTAATTTTAAAGTCATTTTCTGCTTCTCTACATAGATATAAATCTTTAATGACCAATCTATGTGGAATGTAAACTCAAGACTACATAAAAATATTGATTTTAAATTCATTTTTTGCATTGATCTGAGAAGATTTTAAAGATAACTCTTAATATGATAGAGATAGACAAAATTAATTAATAGTTAAACTAAGAGTGAGTGGTAGTTTAGAGGAGAAAATAAATTAAATATTTTCTTATAGTAAAACTAATTGTAATTATGATATAATTTTAATCATATATGATTTTTAATCTCACATATTTATTAAATGCCTTTCAGATGTAATAATAATGACGTAATACTATTATATTATTAAATAAAATATTATAAATATTAAAGTAATTGTTTAAAAGTAAAATTGCGTGTGCATTTGTTGAAGCATTACATTAAAAACAAGTGCCACATAGTGGCGAGTACTTGCCTTGTTAATTTGTAGTTGAAATAATAATTTATTAATTGTAACTAATATATTCTTAAATTTAATTTATTTTGTTTTATATTATTATTTTTTGTTAATTTGTAGTTGAAATAGTAATTTATTAATTGTAACTAATATATTTTAATTTAATTTTTTTTTATATTATTACACACAATTTGTGATCCCATTGATACCTAATTTTTTTTTAATCTATATTATAAACTTTGTCATGATACATTCAAAGTTTGGGGGATTTTAAAACAATAATATCTATAATTATAAAATATTTCATGAATAACATATTAATAACTATATTTTAGTTATGACATGTGAAAGTTTTTACTGGTCAAGAAAATATGTAATTACCACTCTTGTGTGTTCCTAGTAATTTATTAATTATAACTAATATATTCTTAAATTTAATTTATTTTGTTTTATATTATTGTTTTTTGTTAATTTGTAGTTGAAATAGTAATCTATTAATTGTAACTAATATATTTTTAATTTAATTTAATTTTTTATATTATTTATACAATTTGTGATCGCATTGATACCTAATTTTTTTTAATCTATATTATAAACTTTGTCATGATACATGCAAAGTTTGGGGGATTTTAAAACAATAATATCTATAATTATAAAATATTTCATGAATAACATATTAATAACTATATTTTAGTTATGATATGTGAAAGTTTTTGCTCGTTAAGAAAATATGTAATTACCACTTTGTGCGTTCCTTGTGTTAATTTTTATTGATATGATACATGTTATTTTGAGTTTACATGAGATTACGGGTTGTTCCGAGAAACCCACAGGCAAAACGATATTAGCCAATCGTTTGCAACAAAAATAATTTTTGTAAATTATAATGTTAACAAATGTGCATCTATACTTTAAAATAAATTAAAAAATTTTAAAGAAAGAAAAATAATTGCTTTTCAATGGTCTAAATATTTTTTTTTAATAACCATATAAGCATAACAAATGAATTTTCATTACAATAGTATTGCCTAATGGCAAGTACTAATAATTACAAATAGATGCATTTAATTTGACATGTTTGTAACAATGCATGAAAAGTGAAAAAATATTTTATTAATTTTCTAAAATTTAATTTAATTATTATTATTATTATTTTATATTAAAGATAGAGGGAGCAGAAATACAGAGGCAGAGCCTCACCAGCAAAAAAAGAACAACAAACACCACCACGGGTCTGCCCCGAGTTTAGTTAAAACCAAAACTAATATGTAGCGGATAGTAGAACAAAAAGGAACCACAAAAGATAAACTCTAGAGGAAGGCACTAGCTGAGAATGTTATCATAGTGATCCACCCAGGCGGTCCATCCCTGGGGTCCCTCCATCCAAATGATGTTCTTATGGCTCTGGATCTGACTCAACATCTCCAATTGCTCAAAGGACGGCTGCCTGTTTTCCCTGATTTCATTGTTCAGCATTCGCAAAGCATGCTCAAAAGAGGAAAGGTCATCAAGATTGCGCCTCCAATCGAGGCCGCATTTAAGCTCAAAGACAAACATGGTAGCATGACCATCTCGCAAGAATCTTCTGAGTTTGTTCCTTTCCACATTCAGCACGACCGAGACCTGCGTGGCAATATTATGAAATGTGAGTCTTCGAAAAGACTCAGTAAGAGCCCTGGACTGGCCACAAAATCTATCAACATTTCTAATTTTCCAAATGAACCATAGGATATATGCAGATAAAATAAACTAGAAAATATTAGCATCTTTCTTTAGTCCCTGAATATAACCAGAAATAATTTCCATAATATCAATCAAGTGAGGAGAGGAAACACCAAACATCAGCCATACTTCCCTAGCAACAGAGCACTCAAAGAGGATATGCCTGCCAGTCTCAGGCATCGTACATATGGAACAAATATTATGTGAGTCGTAGTTCCCCCTTATAGGGAGCCTGTAAAGAGTGAGCAACCATTTAAAGCACTTGACTTTGGGATCAATAGCGTTTTTCCATAACCTGCTAAAATTTTTCTTCCACTGCAAAACAAAGAGGTTAGTATACCAGATCTTATTCACATGAGAAATAATAGAAGTATCATAAGCCAGGAGAGAGTAGATATTTCGGGCTTTGATTCTGGTTAGAAGAGTGCCATCCGCCCATCCAAAAGCCAGGAACCTACGAGAGTCTATATCACAATCCTTAGGGAGGCCGAGCAATGTACAGGCATGCATGATTAGGTAATATGTTCTTTTTTGGGCGGGGGGGATATTGAACTTAGCACTGAGATCCTCCCATGATATAAGGGAACCATGTTCAAGAATATTGGCCAGGAGTTTGATCCCTTTGCTGGCCCAAGATCTAGCCGAGCACCCCCTGACCAAAGCCAGGGGTTTACCAGCATGGGTCAAGTTCCACCAAAGGGATCTTTCACCATGAATATGAGCATCGTTGCTGACCCTAGTGTTGACCAAGAACCCTCTGACATGTTCCCAAGCCTTCCAGATGGATCTGAACACACATGAGCCCTGGACGGACACAGGGAAGCTTCCAGCCACCAGGTCGGTAAGAGGCAGACCTTTCCAAGACTTAGTCTTCTGAGGGACATCCCTCTCGATATTATTCCTGACAAGCACTTTCCAAGGTTCATGCCCGTCAAGGGCATGAAAAATCCATTTAGCCGCAAGGGCAATGCCCTGAGTTTTGAGATCTTTAAGGCCAAGACCCCCAAGTTCCTTTTTAACATGGCACCAATTCCATTTAACAAAATGGGCCTTACTATTTCCTTTGCCATTAGATCAGAGGAATTGTCTGATGCCCTTTTGGATTTCCAGGATCTGGTAGTTGCTAAATATCCAGGTGGAAGAGTAGTAAATACTATAGGTAGAGAGGATTTTTTGGCAGACTTGCATTCTACCAGCCAGTGAGAGGAACCTATTATTCCATTTATTGAACTTTTGGTCGATTTTCCCTTTGACCTAGAGCCACATATCTTTGAGCGACGGGGAGACAGAGAAGGGAGCACCAAGGTACCGAACAATTTTGTTGGGACCTCCCCATTGGTAGTTAGACCTATCAAACCAGTCAGGAGGTTGAGTGCTCCAACTAAGGAAGGTGGACTTGGTCTGGGAGATCTTGGCTCCAGAGATGGAGCTAAAGAACTGAGTCTTCAAGTTCAGATTATCCAAGTTAAGTTTGGAAAGATTGAGGAAGAGGGCAGTGTCATCAGCGAACTGAATGTTTAGAAGCTCATTGTTATCAGGGAGTCTAATACCTTCCACCTTGGGGGAGATAGTGTTGTCTCTGAGAAGGTAAAAGAGGGCATCAGAAGCAATGACAAACAGGGAGGGAGCAAGGAGACACCCTTGCCTAATGGATCGGGATAGCACGATAGGGGCAGAAAGGGATCCATTTGTAGGATTTTGCCAAGATCAAGGGCACAATGAAAAGCATAAAAGAGACAATAGAATGACAAGAACAAACTGTATTCTCATCAATATGCAAAATGATCAACTGGATTAACCAATACAATGAATAGAGGCCTGCTTATATAGACAAAGCCATATGGATGTATGAGCACACAAATATGACATGTGGCTTAATGAGAAACAAGGGTAGGTAAGAAATACTAAGGGTAGGTAGGAAAAATAATATAATATTCCACAAGAGGTGGATGACCCACCGAATGTGGAGTGTAACAGTAAAATAAGACCACAAAAGGTGGAATTTCTCCTACAAGCTCTATCTCTATGTGCACACTTCCCTAAGTGTCTCAAATCCAAACTATGAAGAGATGCATTATCCTAAGTTAACTTAAGTAAGTGTAATAATATCCAAAATAAATATTTATTTACACCAACACCCCCCCTTAGGTGCAACTTAGGGGAATGAAAACTCAAGTCAACAATGCAAGATGGGTCCCGGCGACGAGGCCATGATAGGTACCCATGTACAAATTGCAAATGCAAGCAAAACTATGCAATGCAATCTCTCACAAACGGAGAAAGGGAGAAAACCCAGTGGGAAAAAAATCCCCCCCAAAAGAGAGATGGATGTACAAAAGACTCTCAAAGAAGAAGGACAAAACCTCAAAGAGGAAAAAGTCCCCCCCCCATAAGAGAGGAAGGAGAAGTCAGCTGACCCCCCCTAATGACACATCCCGCACCCCCAAGAGAGCTCGCAACTGCTGGAACTTACTCTCAGTGAAAGGTTTGGTGAATATGTCAGCAACCTGCTCTGCTATAGGACAATACTGCAAATCAATGACCTGCTCCTAGATGAGCTCTCAGTTATAGTGCATATGAATCTCAATGTGTTTGGTCCGCTGGTGCTGGACCGGGTTCTTCGAGATTGCAATAGCACTCTGATTGTCGCAATGTAGAATTGTCGGCCGTGGAGTGGTGAAACCAAACTTTGTGAGAATCTGCTGGAGCCAAATGGTCTCAGTCGCTGCGTTAACAGTGCCTCGATACTCAGCCTCAGTCGAAGAGAGAGCAATAGCATGTTGCTTCTTGCTCTGCCAACAAATGGGGCCCGAACCAAGGTGAAAACTGTAACCAGAAGTAGACTTATGATCACCTAGATCGCCAGCCCAATCGGAGTCTGTGTAACCCACCAAGCGAAGTCCTGTGCCTGCTGCATAGTGAATCCCATAGTGATGTGTACCCTGGATGTAATGAAGGATGCGTTTGGCGGCTTTCCAATGAAGCTCATGTGGATCCTGCATGAAGCGGGAAACCATGCCAACTGCAAATGAAATATCAGGGCGTTGTATGAGTCAAGTAGTTGAGACTACCCACAAGCTGATGATAAAAAGTGGCATCAACTGGTGGAGAAGAACACTGAGCCTCAAGATTGACTCCTGAAAGAAAGGGAGTCGGGGCAGGCTTACAATCAGCCATATGAAAGCGTGCAAGTAGATCAAGAGCATACTTGGGCTGCGATAGTGTAATCCCGGAAGGTGACTGTGAAATCTCTATCCTGAGAAAATAGTGCAAAAGACCTAAGTCAGTCATAGCAAATCTGTCATGCAAAGCAGATTTGACCCTGCTAATGATGGATGAAGTACTCCCTATAATGATCAAGTCATCAACATAGAGCACAAGTATCAAATGAGAGTCATCCTATCGCAAAATGTAGACATTCGGATCAGAATGACACCTGGTGAACCCTGCGGAGAGAAGAAAGGAATCCATCTTGGTGTACCAAGCCTTGGGGGCCTGCTTAAGGCCATAGAGAGATTTCCTTAGTCTGCAAACCAAGGAAGTATCCTGGATAAAACCCTGTGGCTGCTCCATATAAATCTCCTCATCAAGATCACCATGAAGAAAAGCACTCTTCACATCCATCTGATGTACAACCCAACCATGAGCTGCAGCAATAACAAGTGTCAAATGAATGGAGTTAATCTTGGCTACGGGTGCAAAGGTCTCAGTATAGTCAACACTTGCAACCTGGGAGAAACCTTTCACAACAAGCCGAGCCTTATACTTATCCACACTCCCATTCACTGCAAACTTGGTCCGATAGATCCACTTACATCGAACCATCTTTCTCCCCTTACGGAGATGGACTAAATCCCATGTGTTGTTCCTCATCAAGGAACTATACTCTTCCTCCATAGCTTGGTCCCACTCAGGAACCCCTGATGCTTCCCTAAATGTCTGTGGATCAGAAGCGGTAGCAATGAATGCATGTGGAAGATCCTGATGTTGTGATCAAGTTCTCTGTGTATCTGAAGGATCCCCAACAAGAGAACCCGCAGACTCAAGTGTCTGTCGAGCCCAACGAGGTCTAGGTGGAGGTGGAGAACGAGGCTCCTCAACTGCAAGTGGACCCTACGGAGGTGTAACCCTGCGAGTCAGAGTTGAGGGAGTCTCATCATCTGAATCACTAACATCACTATCCACAATGGAGGAAGGTGGAGGAGGTAGAGAGGCTAAGCTAGGAGAGCTTTCCTCAAAGTGAACACTCCTCTCAATGAATACCTCATGTGTCTCTGGATCCATCAATCTATATGCCTTAACACCCTCAGGATATCCAACAAATATGCAAGGCCGACTCTGAGGTTCCAATGCCTTGCATTTTTGCGGAGGAATGCGAGCCCATGCTGGAAACCCAAAGACTCTGAAATGTCTCACAATCGGTTTCCTACCAGCCCAAGATTCAAAAGGAGTAATACCTTGCAAAGCTTTGTGAGGAACCCGATTTTGGATGTGTGTGGCACAACTGATAGCCTCTGCCCAAAAGGCGGGATCAAGAGAACGTGCATGTATCATATAGCTAGCCATTTCTTTGAGAGTTCTATTCTTGCGTTCTGCAACCCCATTCTGCTGTGGAGTGTATGCAACAGAATGCTGAAGATCAATCCCCTCAAATGTACAAAAATCCTCAAGTCTCTTGTTCACATATTCCCTTCCATTATCTGTGCGAAGAATCTTGACCACTTTCCCTGATTGCTTTTCCACACGAGTCTTGAAGTCTTGAAATCTGTCAAATACTTCACTCTTATGAATGAGAAAGTAGACCCAAGTGAAACGGGAGTAGTCATCAATGAAGGTGAGTACATAGTAGGCCTTACTAAATGAAGGTGCTGGAAATGGACTTGCTACATCACTGTGAACAAGTTGAAGAACTTCCAAAGCTCTCCAAGTTTTCCCTTTATCAAACTTCTCTTCAAGATGCTTGCCCATGGAACAACCTGAACATACACCCTCTGAAAAACTGATTCAAGGTAGACCTGTGACCATGTCTTTAGTGCTTAGCTGCTGAAGATAGCAGTAGTTGAGGTGACCAAACCGCTCATGCCATAGCTTACTTTTTGAATTTGAATGAGTAAGCAAGGGCCTAGAAGGTGAACTTGGCACAAAGTGGGAGAATGAATAAAGCCTTGAGTTGTCATTGACTTGTCCCATTGCTACCAAGGCATCATCATCAAGTTCCTTTACCACAACTGAATCTGGTGTAAACTCAACCTTTTTCCCATTCCCATAGTGAGTGATTTGGTAGATGGAGAGAAGGTTGGTAGACAAGTTAGGAACATAGAGAACATTCTCAAATGTTCCATCATCCATGTCAACTGAACCTTTCCCTTCAACCTCTACTTGTGTGTCATCACCTATGTAAATGTGAGGTACCTTAGATGGCTCCAATGAAGAAAACTGCTCCTTTGTAGAGCCCATGTGATATGAGGCACCCGAGTCAAGTATCCATTGCTGTGAAGAACCTGTTGTAGCCACAAATGCTTGCCCTTTTCCCTTAGACTGTGAGGAAGTGGAAGGAGATGAATCCTTCTTTGTGTAGGCGGATGGCAAGTTGATGTTGTTTTTCTTGAGAAGATTAGTTAACTCATCAACTTGCTTTGTGTGGCATCGATGCTCATCATGACCATACTTTTTGCAATATGCACAAGTTGGTTTATCCTTCTTAGGTGGTGTCCCCTTCTTGGAAGAGGATGAAAAATCGCCTTGTGATGGAGAGGATGATTGTCCTTTTTCCTGGTGTGGCTTAGACTTGGATTGCTTCTTCTTCTTGTTGGAATCTTTGCCTTGACTTCCTTGATTCCCTTGATTAGCCACCAAAGCCTTGGACTTTGAAGACTCGAGAAACCCCATGTTCAACAACTTAGATTGCTCCAATATCAACATTTCTATGAAAGCATCAAATGAAGGCATAACATAAGAACTCCCCACTGTCAAACGATGAGTTTGGAAGCTAGATATAAATGCTACATATTCTGGTGCAAGCTTGTCCAACAAGTTGAATATCAACTGAGCATCCTTTTTGTCAATTCCACAATCCTTTAGCTTTGCTCTTAGCTCATTTGCTTTGGTGACATAATCTTGGATTGTATCAAAACTCTTGGGATCTAAGTTGGTGAGCTCATTGTCAATCTGATAGCCTCTGATTTCATCAACTTGTCCATACAATTTTTGAAACATATCCCAAGCCTCTTTGATTGTTTTACACTTCTCAATGTGAAAAATGAGGTCATCTGATACATACTTGCGTAAGGTTCCAAGAGCCATGCAATTCTTTGTGAGCCATTTTAATTGAGCAATTGGATCAGCCTTAGGATTAGGTGGTGCTATTATTGTTCCATCTATGTAGTGTGTGGGACCCTTTTCCATTAGTTTACTCCATACTTTAATTTTCCATGATGCATAATTATGTGGAGTTAAAGGTGGAAATTTGTTAGGACTCATTGCAACAAAAATGGAAAGAGCACAAAGAGAGGCACAATTACACAAGACACCCCCCCAAATTCACTCAATCAAAGAACCCCCCCAAATGTGATGATTTTGGCATTTTATAAGTAGTGCGTATACAATGGGCCACTTGCAAAAAATGGCAAAGTGGACTTCTGATTACAATTTTACAACTGCCTCAATAAGGCCAAAAGAGTCTCAAACTGATAATGCAAGAGATCTAACTAAGATCCAAGCAATTTACAAGTACCTAATAGGCCAAATAAGACCAATACCTGAAAGTACAATTTCCACTCAAAATCTCTAAAATCTGATCATAGATTCTGAATGTAGATGAAAAAATAAGCACTTTAAAAAAAAACGGCACCTGAAAAGGAGGTCGTATGAGCTCAAACGAGGCCTTTGAAGTTGTAGAATTGAGGATTGGACAGGTACAGCTGAGAGAATCCAAAAATTATGAAAAACCTGTGCACCAAAATCAAAAAATAACCACACCACTACGAAGATCATGAAATTTTAGCCCATTTAAAAAAAAATTGCACCAAAAAAGGAGCAAAAATGAGCAAGATATGGCCTTTCAAAGTTGGACTGCAAAACTGAAAAGCTCAATGGAGAGGGGTCAAAAAATGCTGATGTGGTGCTGATGTCAGCAAGTCACTATGTTAAATTTGACGGCCATATGATCGTTGCAAAACTTCGCCTCCCTGCTGAGTAGGCGTCCGTACTGTACGGACTGCTGACTATGCATATGACGTGGCACTGTACGGACAGACAGCGTGGCACGATGACTGTGCTGCCGTATGGTCGACGTGGCGTAGGGACTGCTGTTTGAGAGCCACGTGGTGGGGTTGGTATGCTGATTGGGTGTCTGCATGGTGGTCGCTGGTCTGGTGCCGTCGGCGGCCTACAGAAGTCTCCGGCGGCTGCGGAAGGCGGAGACCGGCGATCTGCGGCGGCATGCAGGTAAGGCGGCCGGCGGGAGGGAACCAAGATGGCCGGCGGGGAAGCGGCCGGCAGGAGGGAGCACAGCAGTGGTGCGACGTTCGGAGTGGCTGACAGGTACACGATGCAGCAATCGGTGGGTACAGGGACAGATACGCTCTGCGTGCAATCCCTGCAACTCACGTACAGTGGGGGGGAGGGGGTCTGCGGACCCCCAAAAAAAACTTTTTGTTTTTTTTTGAAATTTTTTTTGATTTTTTTGAATTTTCGAAATTTTTTTTTTTAAAAATAAATTTTATTTTATTTTTTAAAAAAATTTCGAAATTCGTACGATTATAGCCAAAATGGGGAAAATTTTTTTCTTACCAAAATAGGTTGACTTTATAGTCAAAATTTATGGAAACGGCCTCCCAGATTCAACAGTGATGTCCAAATCGCTGTGTGACACCCCCAAAAAATGAAGATCCCCAAATCCAAAAATAGAAGCCTTCCACGATGTCTCCAAAAACCGATCAATGAAGCCCCAATAGCTCTGATACCATGTAGGATTTTGCCAAGATCAAGGGCACAATGAAAAGCATAAAAGAGACAATAGAATGACAAGAACAAATTGTATTCTCATCAATATGCAAAATGATCAACTGGATTAACCAATACAATGAATAGAGGCCTGCTTATATAGGCAATGCCATATGGATGTATGAGCACACAAATATGACATGTGGCTCAATGAGAAACAAGGGTAGGTAAGAAATACTAAGGGTAGGTAGGAGAAATAATATAATATTCCACAAGAGGTGGATGACCCACCGAATGTGGAGTGTAACAGCAAAATAAGACCACAAAAGGTGGAATTTCTCCTACAAGCTCTATCTCTATGTGCACACTTCCCTAAGTGTCTCAAATCCAAACTACGAAGAGATGCATTATCCTAAGTTAACTTAAGTAAGTGTAATAATATCCAAAATGAATATTTATTTACACCAACACCATTAATATCTATTTGAGCAGAGGCATCATGTAGAAGCACTTTAACAATTTGACAAAACTCACCTAGGAAGCCGAAGGATTCAAGCATCATGATGATAAACTCCCACTTCACCCTGTTGTAGGCCTTCTCATAATCCAAGAGGAACATGGCAGCATCCTGGTTAGATGTCCTAGCCCACTCCATGGCTTCCCAACTAGTGATGAGATTCTCAAGGATGTATCTTCCCTTGATAAACCCAGTTTGGGTAGGGCAGTTAAACCTCAGAAGTAGTTTTTCCAGCCGAGTAGCAAGAATTTTAGCCAATATTTTATAGGAGACATTGAGGAGAGTAATAGGGCGCTAATTTTTAATGAGAGCCTTGTCCCCATCCTTAGGGATGAGTTTTATGATGTCCCTATTAATACAGGAACCTAGGGAGCCCTTAGAGATAGCCTCTCTATACAAGTCCAACAGATCACAGGAAATCCACTCACTATTAGCCTTGTAGAACTCGATGGGGAGCCCATCAGGCCCTGGGGCCTTGTCGGGGAGAAGAGAATTGATAGCAGATTGAATATCCTCAAGGGTAAGAGGACACTTAAGCCGGGTGGATTCTTCTTCAGAGATCATATTAGGGATGATAGCTCTACACTTAGACCTGTTCTCTCTAGCAAAAGCAGAATCTTCAGAGGTGAAGAGGGATTGGTAAAAGTGGGCTAAGGCCTCCATAATATCCCCAGGGTTAGTAACTTCAGTCCCATTATTGTTAAGTCTACCAATCCTCTCTCTCACATGCTTAAACTTTAGGAGATTAAAGAAAAACTTGGAGCCCTTGTCCCCATGCTGTAGCCAATGGGTACGGGCTCTGATCTTAGCACCTTTGATTTTGACATGTTGATGGGAGCGGAGAGCAATTCTGGCATTGGCCACCAGGGTGGCAAGAGATGGCCAGGAGTGGTTAGCTTGGAGGTCATTCTCCAGCCAGGTCAGCTCAGAGATGAGAGATTTTTCTTCAAATCTATAATCCTTGGCCCTTTGTTGTCCAATAGTTTGAAGGAGCTTTTTCCAGGAGCTAACATTAAGATTCCATTTGTCAATCTGAGAGGCTGGGTGATTATGGGTTTTATTAAAAAGGCTGATGAGTCTAATAGCCATGAGGGTGCCGGAGTCACGCAACAAATCACAGTTAAGGATGAATTTCCTGCTCTTGACAATAGGGAGGGAGCCAGACAGTCTGATTTCAGCAGAAATGGGATGGTGGTCAGAAAGGGTGAAGGAGCAGACAACAATAGGGTTGCATTGGTCGAAAGGGGTAAAGGAGAAGGTATCTTTATCAGCATAAAAGTGGTCAAGTCGGCAGTAAATCCTATGCCCACCTTTTTGGTAGTTGCACCATGTGTTCCAAAGACCTTTGGATTCAGCCTTATTTCCAAGCAAGGGATCGAGTAGGTTTTTAGAGGCTTTCATTCTATCCCAGGAAGACTTCTCCGGGCCTTTCCACTCGAAGGGGTTACCCCCCATTTTATCTTCACAATCTTCAACCATGTTAAAGTCCCCTCCTAGGATCCAAGGAATGTCAGGTAAGGAAGTCAGCCATTCCCGTAAGGTAATTCTGTCTTTATAGTCATTCAGAGCATATATAGAACAGACTCCAAAGAGGGTGTTGTCAATGCTAAGGGTGGCCCAGTCAACCCTATTGCAAGGGGAACAACCTTTATCAATGATCTGATTGCCTAATCTAGAGCTGATAAGTAGCCCAACACCGCCCCTACCTTTGCAGTGCTTTGAGCAAACCTTTATAGAATTTTTCCAAATTAAGTTTAGGTTCGCTTCAAGAGTGAAGTTAATAGATTTTATTTCTTGCAACATTAGAAGATCAATATCCTTATGAGAGTCAAGGAAACGTTTAACAACATATTTTCTGTCAGGGGCTTCCAGCCTTCTTACATTCCATGAGATGCACTTCATGGCTAACAATGGCGGGGAGTTACATATCCTTAGCAGCATGAAGGCTATTGCCATTGGCAAGCGTCGCCTTGCCATCTTTTTTCTTACTCGAGGTGGATTTATTTTTGGAACCCATGAGTTGACCCCTCCTATTAGCTTTAGCACTATTACTATTTGGGGCATCAATGTCATCCCCAGATTCATTCTCACCCTGCGCAGTGATCCCAATGGGAGTGTCATTGGGGGCTAAGATAGTGGGGGGGGCAGCATTCATGTCGATCCAGGGCACATGTGTGGGAACAAAAGAAGAGTTTTTATCAACACCAGAGTCGGCAGTGATAACACAGAGCACATCATCACTGCCAAGCTCCCTGGGTACAATCGAGGGAGTGCTCTCACAATGATCAGTAGTGACGCTATGGGAGCCGATGAGAGCTGAGGCTCCAAGGTCAACGTAGAGAGGGTTATCCCTCAGGGAGGGCACAACTTCATCGACTGTCATAGTGTCATTACTGATCATAGCAAGGGCATCAAAGCAGTTTTTAAAGGAAGAAGAGCGATCCTTAGAGGTAGAGGCGGGAGCCAGAGTGGGGTCCTGCTGTTTAGAGTGACCATGATCTACTATAGGTCCATCAAGGACGGGCGATTTCACATACCGTCTGCGCTTTTTGATTCTAGAGGAGACCATACAGAAGCCTTCTTCTATATATTCCTCCAGGGTTGGGTTAGCGGAAGCAATAGGAGGAACAAGGGGGGGGAAGGGGCAGAGAGGCATGCCTCTGAAACGGGTATTCCCTATTCAGGAGCGGAGGAGGAGTCCACATTAGGGGGCTTGGGGTTAGATCCATTAGCTTGGTTTTTTTTCATGTTTGTAGATCTCTTAGAAATAATGGGGCAATTTTTTCGGATATGGCCATCCTTCTTGCATAGAAAGCACGCATTTACACCTCCTAGGAATTCCAGAGGGCATAGGAAGGATTCGTCCTCAATATTAAATCTAAGGATACTGGGCAGATCGATCCCAGGCTTAACAGATAGGAGAATCCTAACATCTAGGTGCGGCACAAGCCGAGGTGAGTCATCCATCCGGATGAATCTACCCAGCGGTTCAACCATTTGCGGGATAAGTTTCCATAAGAAGGGAGGGACGTTCTTCAACACAAGCCACCTGGGGCAAGAAAGAGCTAATATTTCTTCAGCATTAGCTTCAGGGGACCAACCTAGGGCACGGAATGAGGTTTTACCCACGTTCCAATAGACCTTTTTCAGAATTTCAACCTGGATATCATGCGAATTAAAAAATATAATGAACAAACCTTTCTGCAATTGTCTACAAAAGGAAATACGAAAACCTAGTTTAATATTCCAGAAATTGTAAAACCAGTCATCCATAAATTTTCTTGGTGGGCATTTATCAATGTCAACGCAGGCAAAGAAGATTGCAGTGTCTTTGAGCCTAGATTTCTCACTAGCAATAGCACTAGCCATAGATTCGTTCGGAGAAATGGAGAAAGAAGTGGAGCCATCCCCAGGGTTCTTACCTTCTGGATTGGCTCCATCGCTCCCGTCCATTGCCACGAACCTCGTATCTTGCGCCACCGAACTAGCACCCCCACCAGCGACCTCGCAGAAAGACTGTTTGGGCGGAGTGGAAGGCAGGGGACCAAGCGGCGAGGGAGAAAATTGGGGCGAGCCATTCGTTTCAACCTCCATAAAGGTTATGCACGTTCGGCCAGGGAGGAAATTAAATGCAAGCAACAAGTAGAGATAAATGCAGCGAAAGAAAGAAACGCAAGGAAGAAAAACTCAAACCCTGCAGAGGAGGGAGACCTCCTCTAACGACCGCCACCTCAGGGGAACTTTAATCCACATCAGCGAAGAAGTACAGACCGCTGAAAGTTCGCATCTTCTTTTCAATTTCCATTTAATTAATTTTTGAATTATTTAATATTAATTATATGTTCACTTCCACTCTCCTAATTTTAATGATCAATAATAATAATAATAATAATAATAATAATAATAATAATAATAATAATAATAATAATAATAATAACAACAACTTGTAATGGTTAGTTGCAAGTAGCGTTAATGTTGTGAGTGAGGAGGATGGTGGATAAAAAAAATACTTTATTAAAAACCATAAGAATGATATAAATAGAGATTATAGAAAAAATACATTTTTCTTTAAAATATTAAATATTGAAGTAAGTTTCTGAATTTATATTTATAAAATATTTATTACAACTTTTTAAAATCTATTTTAAAAATTTTATTAATATTTTTTATAGTAAATATTATAAAATTATATATTTATATTATAAATTATATTATTTAAATAGAATAGGATTTAATATTGATTGTTATTTTTATTTAGCTTTATTATCATGCAAAAATATTAAAAATTACTATCTCGATTCTTAAAATAGTGTTGTAAAATTATCATGATTAAAATTGCATTATAAATTGATATTTATAAATAATTTTGATTATTTTGGAAAAAAATAAAATTAAAAGGGAAGAAACAATATTGAATTAGTTGTGTTGTTATATGTTTATCTTAAAAGTTATCTTAAAAATTAAAAGAATGATTTAAAACAAAAATTAATAATAAAATAATCAAAATAAAACTTTGAGTAGAATTCTAAATTAGCATATCTATCTTTACATATATACATTGAAAGATATCATATTTATTCATTATTGGGTTGAAAAAATAATCATATTATTATATTATAATAATTATTAAACTATTATAATATTATGATATTGTAATTAATATTAATTTTTTTTTAAATATTTGTATATTTCTATTAAACTATTTACCAAAGTAAAAAAAATATCCTATAAGATCCTGGCTAAGATGTTGGCCGTCTGACTGGAAAAGATCCTGGCTAAGATGTTGGCCGTTCGACTAGAAAAGATCCTGCCCAAGTTCATCTGCCCTACCCAAACCAGCTTCATTAAAGGTAGGTATATTCTGGAAAATCTCATCACAAGTTGGGAAGCCATGGAATGGTCTAAAGTTTCTGGTCAAGACACTGCTATGTTTCTCCTTGACTTTGAGAAAGCCTATGATAGGGTGGAATGGGACTTTATTATTACGATGCTTGAAGTCTTTGGCTTTCCTAGTGAATTATGTACTTATGTCAAGGTCCTCCTTCAAGATGCCTCTGCTCAAATTGATGCGAATGGCTCCCTCTCCTCTTCCATTATGCTCTCTCGGTCCATTAGACAGGGCTGCCCCTTGGCCCCTACTCTCTTTGTTATTGCCTCTGACGCTTTATTCTACCTCCTTAGGGATAACTCCCTCCCCCGAAAGGTTAATGGGATTAGGCTCCCTGATGATAATGAATTGATGAATATTCAATTTGCCGATGACACGACTCTTTTTCTTGAGCTCACCAAGCAAAACATGAATAACCTTAGCCTTAAAATCCAATGCTTTGGGTCAATTTCTAGAGCTCGGATCTCCTAGACCAAGTCTACCTTCCTTAGCTGGATGGATCACCCCCCTGACTGGTTTGGACACCTTGGCTACCAATGGGGTGGTCTTAACAAAATAGTTAGATACCTTGGAGTTCCCTTCTCGGTGTCCCCTTCCCTCAAAGATATGTGGCTCTGGGTTAAGGAGAAAATTGATAAGAAACTTAGTAAATGGAACAATAGATTCCTCTCCCTGGCTGGCAGGGTTCAAGTGTGCCAAAAAATCCTCTCCTCCTATAATATCTACTACTCCTCTGCTTGGATGTTTAGCAACTATCAGATCCTTGAAATCCAAAAGGCTGTTAGATGGTTCCTTTGGTCTGATGGCAAAGGTAATAATAAATTACATGCTATTTATGGTGAAAATGGATAATAACAACAACACTATTGAAAGACTAAATGAATTCAACCACAAAAGCCTAGCCTAACAACAACAAAGATCCACCATAACATGTGAAGATTACCTAAGACAATGCAAATCAAATGAAATCACAAAGATTATACCATCACATGTCCAATAGGGTTTGGATCTCCATTCTTCCTATCTCCATTGATCTTGCTTGATATATTTGCTCTCAGATTTTATATGTGCACAAGAGATCAACAAAGAATGGAAATGTGGTTGCACGTAGGATCGCATATGAGAGTGCAAAGGTGTAGTGTAGTCAATTGATTAGGTAGTTATGGTTCATAATGAAGGAAGCATCTCCTTATATAGAAGACACTATAAGAAATGGAGGGATAAGATTGAGAGGTGTAAAAGATAAATGGTCGGCTATGATTAGAGGGTAGGTAGAAAAAATAATAAAATAATAAGAGGGTAGGTAGTGTAGGAATTAAGAGATGAATGACATGTGTCATAGGTTGAAAAGGCTAATGAATTAATTAAATAAATAAAGATTTATTTAATTAATAGAAGAAGTGGGATCAATTAAATAAATAAGATATTTATTTAATTTAGGAAAATGATAATTTAAATAAATAAAGGTATTTATTTAAATGAGAAATAAGGCTAGAAGAGGATAAATGAATTAATTAAATAAATAAAGATTTATTTAATTAATAGAAGAATTAGGCTCAAATAATTAAATAAATAAAGATATTTATTTAATTAGACTGGACAATTTTAGGTGTCTACACATGCTGTTAACTGGAAGTGGTGCAATAATGAGAAATCTCTTGGTGGCCTTGGATTAAAAGATCTTAGGATCCAAGGTATTGCCCTTGCGTCTAAATGGATCTTCCATTTTCTCGAAGGTCAGGAACATTGGAAGGTTTTAATCAGACACAATATTGAGAGGGCTGTCCCTAAGAATGCTAATTCTTGGAAGGGTTTATCTCTCACCGACCTTGTGGCCGGTGGTTTTCCCGTTTCTGTCCAGGGCACTTGTGTGTTCAAGTCTATTTGGAAAGCCTGGGAACATGTTATGGGGTTTGTGGTCAACACTAGTGTCAACAATGGTGACCTGATTCATGGCGAGAGATCCTTATGGTGGAACCTCTTCCACGCTGGCAAACCCTTGGCCCTTACTCAGGGATGCTCGGCTAGAGCCTGGGCCAGCAAAGGGATCAAATATCTTATTGGCATTTTGGAACATGGTACTCTTATTATGTGGGAAGATCTTAGCTCAAAATTTAACCTCCCCCTCGCTAAAAAAAGAACCTACAACATGATTAAGCAGGCTTGTATTGATTTTGGTCTTCCTAAAGACTGTGATGTTGATTCTCATAAATTTTTGTCTTTTAAATGGGTTGATGGTACTCTTTTGGTTAAAATCAAGGCTCGTAACATTTACTCTGTCTTAACTTATGAAGCTTCCATCATTAATCATGTTAACACTTTATGGTATTCTAATCTGCCTATTATGCAGTGGCAAAAGACCTTCAACATGCTATGGAAAAGTCCGATCAAGCCAAAACTCAAGTGCTTTAAATGACTTCTGATACTTAATAGACTTCCTCTCTTGAGGAATTATGATAATAATGATTTGTGCTCTATTTGTAAACTTCCTGAGACTGGCAGACATATTTTCTTTGATTGCTCAATTGCTAAGGAATCTGGTTAATGTTTGGCTTTTCTATCTCCGTTCTTGTGAATATTATGGAAATTATTTCTGGACATATTAAAGGATTGAAAAAGGATGCTAATATCTTTTGGTTTACTTTATCTGCCAATATTCTTTGGTATATTTGGAAAATTAGGAATGCTGATAGGTTTGAAGGCCAAGCCAGGGCCCTTACTGAGTCCTTTCGAAGACTCACATTCTTCAAAATTGTTGTGTAGGTTTCCTCTACTATGAACGTTGAGAGGCACAAGCTCCCAAGGTTCCTCAAGGATGGTCACGCCACCATGTTCATCAATGAGATGAAGGATGGTTATGAGTGGAGACGCAATGAGGACAACCTATCCTCCTTTGAGGAGGCTCTCAAGAAGCTGAACAACAAAATTAAAGATAACAGGGAGCCCTCCTAGGCCCAAGCTGAGATGCTGGCATAGATTCAGAGCTAGAAAACCATTGTTTGGATGGAAGGACCTCAGGGATGGGGGGCATGGGTTGAACCCCATGACAACATCCTCTCTTGATGCTTTTGTTGACTTCTCATGATGTAGTTAGTTTGTTAGTATTCTTTTGTGCGAATTACACACCCTGTTGATTACTTGGGTTTCTGTTGTCCTATGGCGGTGACAACTATGTTTTGCTGAGGCCTGGCCCCCTTGTTCTGAATTCTCTCGATTTTTAATATTAAAAAAAAAGTAAAAAAATTATTATAAATAATAATAATTATTATATTTTCTATTATCATATCTTTATATTATTATTATAATATTAAGTTCACATAATAATAGACATAATTTATTAATAGCTAACTCAGAGTGAGTGGTAGTTGAGTTGAAAATAAATAAAATATCTTTTTTGTTTTTCTTGCATTTACCTTAAATTTAATTTTTTTAGTTTTATTAATATCTATTTGTGCATTCATATATATTTGTGCAGAGGAGAACTACAAAGCAAAAATCATAGAGAATTGTTGAGAAGAACTCTAAAAAGGAAACAAAATTGTGTAGAACGGAATAGCATATTTCAGGTTACTAGTTCTGTTCGAAATTTCTCATTTCTTGCCAATATTAATCTTAAGATAATTACATTGATGAAATCTTGAATTCTATACATGATAGTTCTGATACTAATTGTTAAGTACAAATGCCAAGCTAACAAGACTAGAGGGGGGGGTGAATCATACAAACTTAATCTTCCATAAAAACAACAGATTCAACCTCGGTAACATATACTTCAGCAATATAACCAAAACTGCTAAACATGCAAACTCATAAGCATATAAACATCATAACACTCATAACATCAGATTTAACGTGGAAACCCAAATAGGGAAAAACCACTATGGGATTTTGGACCCACTAAGAAATATAATCTTCTAGAGTATGCTCGGTTAAAACCAAATCCTGTTAAAGATTACAAACACATTGCTAGATGTGACCCGGTTAAGGGATTTCCCTCAGATCTGTTAGGATCTTCACCTTGTTAGAAGTGACCTTGTTAAAGGATTTCAAAAACTCAATCAAAATGTCACCTTGCTAGAGGGTTTTACAAATAAGACTATTAAGTCCACTCGGTTAAGAGATTTTCTGTCACTTTACAAAATAACAGTAATAAAATATATCTGCAACTTCACATCAAAAATGCTAAAGCAGATTCTTATTTGCTTAAATACAATCTAGTCATAGGACTTATCTATCCTTCTGCTAGGCTCTATACTATGTTAATCAAATAGGTCTTCAAGCTTCTGTGCTCGGTAATCACTATGTAGCATCCCTGTGCTTACACTTGCCCACATGCATTGTTTATCAACAGTTCCTTATTTATAAACAATTTGCTAACCACTTAATCTCCTTGATCACATATCCCATGATCAATCATAGCCATCAGATCTTTAAACTTGACCAGGTTCAATTTATCCTTCGATCTGAAAACGTTTTACCTCGCCTTGGAACTTACATACATTTCTTGGAACTCGTGCTAAGGTATTGTGGTTCAATCTGAGCTGTAGATCTTTTTGCCAATCTTCTATTGCCATAGATTCTTTTAACAAACTTCATGCATGACAAACCAATCATTTAATCTATTCCAGCTCATTAGCTTCCTTCATTAAATAACGCTTTTAATCATTTAATGCATTCTGTTACAGCTCAGTTGAAACTCGGTAAATATTAAACTTCACTCAGTAGACCTTCAGCCTTCATTAACCGATAGCGATAACCTTAGGGTTTACCGAATAGGTTCCTTAGGGTTTACTAACTAGGTTCTTTGCTCTGTAACATAGTATAGTATTAACCTTTCAATCAATAGCATATGTAGGATATCAAAACAATCTAAACATCATGATCTCATCATTGTCTAACTCGGTAATAGTTGCCCATTGAATAACTTATTTCTCCCCTTATTCATCACAATCTTTCTGTGTCTTTTACCGACATCTTTATACTCATCAAATCATACTTCTTAAGATATGGCAACATCATACTGAATTAGAAAATCAATTTCTTGACATCAATGATAAAATAATAATATTAAGACAGTAAACATCCTTAATCAGTTATATCCATAATCATCAACAATGTTCTCAATATCCTTATTGAAATGCCAACAATCTCCCCTTGTCTGTTATAATGCCAACAATCTCCCCCTTTGGCATTGATGGCAAAACCAATTGATTTGACCTAATTGATTCGGATTCAGATTGCTGTGAGATTCTGAAATGCTCTCCCCCTGTCATCAGACTTCTCCCCCATACAATAGTTTTCTCCCCCTTTGACAACAATGCCAAAAAGTAAAGAGGTAAAACATGATTTCTTCCGCTGAGGAGTGAATTCCTTGCTGTTATGTGTCAACTCAGTCTCAGTCAGAGCATTATGTCTTCAATTCCTGTTCCCTATATTTGTTTCCTGCACACCTTTAGAAAACATCCTAAAGTGTGTAAATAAGCATCAATCCACACATAATATTCTGTATATTCATCGAATTGATGCTTTCACCAAACTCTGTCAGTGAGTAGAAGATAGGGGTACGACCCCTAACTTGCTTCTGAGATACTCAAAAGTGTCCCTTGGCAATGGCTTTGTGAAGATATCTGCGATTTATTCCTTTGTGCTAACATACTCCAACACCACTTACTTCTCTTGAACTTCTTCTCTAAGATAATGATGTTTGATAGAGATGTGCTTTGTCTTAGAGTGCATAACAAGATTCTTTGAAATGTTAATGGCACTAGTATTGTCACAGAATATAGTTACTAGCTTGGTAACTTTCTCATTTATACCTTCCAACAGTTGTTTGATCCATGCTATATTGGTACAATTCAATGCTGTAGCAACATATTCAGCTTCTGCTATTGACTGTGAAACACATCCTTGTTTCTTGCTAAGCCAACTCACTAGTCTTTCTCCTAAAAAGAAAGCTCCTCGACTTGTTCTTTTTCTGTCATCAATGTTGCCTACCCAATCAACATCAGTATAAAATTTTAAATCAAAGTCATTTCCTTTCTAATATACTAAGCCATAATCTTCAGTGCCTTTCAAGTATCTGAAAATTCTCTTGATTGCTGTCATGTGTGTTTCCTTGGGATTTGCAAAAAATATTGCAACTATACCTACTGCATGTGCTATGTCTGGTCTACTGTGAACAACATATTGTAGCTTTCCAATCATGGATCGGTAAAGTGTCTCATCAACATATGCAGATTCATTATTCTTTGATAATTTACAGTTGGTAGTCATAGGAGTACTTACTGGTTTTGAATCCTCCATTCCAAATTTCTTCAAGACTTCCTTTATGTACTTGGATTGAGTAATGAAAATCTCATCTTTCATTTGCAATATCTGTAAACCTATAAAATACTTTATCTCACTGATTAGTGACATCTCAAATTCTTTGCACATTTCATTACCAAATTTTTTGCATAAAGTGTCATTTCCACAAAAGATAATATCATCAACAAATATGGCTGAGATCAGTATTCCATTTTCATCATTCTTCATGTACATATTTCTATTTTCACTTGTTCTTATAAAACCAATCTTGATTAAATAAGAGTGCAATCTTTCATACCATGCTCTAGGTGCTTGTTTCAAACCATATAATGCTTTGTTTAATTTACATACCTGATCTTTATTCTTGTCTTCAACAAATCCTTCAGGTTGTTCAATATAAACTTCTTCTTCTAATATACCATTCAGAAATGCAAATTTGACATCCATTTGATATACCTTGAAATTTTTGTAAGCAGCGTATGTCAACAATGTTCTTACTCCTTCAAGTCTTGCCACAGGTTCAAAAGTCTCACCATAATCAATTCCCTCTTCTTGAGCATATCCTTTGCAAACTAGTCTTGCTTTGTTTCGAATGACCTCCTTTTTCATTTAGCTTGTTTATGAAAATCCACTTTGTACCGATTACATTTTTGTCCTTCAGTCTTGGGACCAGTGTCCATGTGTCATTATTCTTGATTTGATCAATCTCTTCTATCATAGCATTTATCCAATGTTCACTTTTAAATGCCTCTTTCACTATCCTTGGTTCAAATTTAGATATCAGACATGTGTTCTGTCTCAGTTTGTTTCTTGTCATCACTGGATCATCCTTATCTCCTATAATCTAACTTGATGCATGATTTCTTCTGACATACTTGGCTAATACAGGCTCGATAGATTCTGTATGATCTTCTTCATCACTCGGTAACTGGACATTATCTTCATTTCCTTCAGCACCTTTCTTGGTAGGACTTCTCAGTTGAACATAGACAAATTCTTCATAATCTTCTGGTTCCTTGGAGTTTCCTTCATCATTTATTTCTGCAAATTCATCAATTTTCACATTTACACTTTCTACTATTTTGTTAGATGATTTGATCAGACATTTAAATGCTTTACTTCTAGAAGAATAACCAAGAAATGTTCCTTCTTCACTTTTCTGATCAAACTTTCCATTTCTATCGTCTTTGTGTACATAGCATCTACTTCGAAAGATTTTGAAGTAACTTACATTAGGTTTCTTGTCATACCAGATTTCATATGGTGTCTTCAAAGTTCCTTTCTTCAGTTGTACTCGGTTTAGGGTGTAAACTGCTGTGCTTATTGCTTCTCTCCAAAATGCTTGTGGCACTTTCTTTTCAATCATCAGGGTTCTGGCACAATCCACAATAGATCTGTTTCTTCTCTCAGCTATCCCATTTTTTTGTGGAGTTCTTGGTGCAGAGACTTGTCCCTTTATACCATGATCATTGCAGAATAAGTTGAGCTCATTAGAAGTGAACTCACCTCCTCTATTAGATCTAAGACATTTCAGTTGTCTTCCTATTTCATTTTCAACTCTTGCCTTGTACCATTTAAACATTTGAAAAGCTTTTGATTTTTCTTTTAAAAACATAATTGACATCATCCTTGAATAATCATCCACAAATAATATGAAATATTTATCACCATAATAACTTTGAACTTTCATAGGACCACAAAGATCAGTGTGCACAAGATCTAAAATTCCCTTAGAAGTGTAGGACTTACTTGTAAATATTGATCTTGTCATCTTACCCATCTGGCATCCTCGACACATAGCATTCTCAGGTTTCTCAAGACTCGGTAGACCTCTTACTTATTTTGATCAGATTATCAAAATTTACATGACAAAACCTTTTATGCCATAACCAGGTATCATCTATCTTTGCATAAAGACAATTATTTTGAGTTGAGTCAAGGTGAAATGTGTTACCTTTTGTTTGAGTCTCGGTAGCAGCTAACTTTCCATGCTTGTCATGAACTTTGACAATTCCTTTCTGAAATTCTATTCGGTAACCTGCGTTGTTTAGCTGTGCTACACTCAACAAATTATATTTCAAACCTTCAACCCAATAAACATCATTACATTTAGCATTGTCAAGAAGTGTTATGGATCCTTTACCTTTTACCAGACATGGTGCATCATTACCAAATCTTACAGAACCTCCATCATAATCTTCTAACATAACGAACTTGTGTTTATCACCTGTCATGTGATGTGAGCATCCACTATCTATGATCCACGAATCATTAGTTTTTAAGTGAGATATTAGGATTTTTCTTTATACCTTTCTTCATCTGATCCATCTTTGATAGCCACATAAACTACTTCCTCTGTGTCAGTTTCATCTGATTTATCATCATTGGATTCCTCATTAGCTATTAGGCATGACTTTCTATCTCTTCTTCTGAAGTCTCGGTGTCCTCTGTAATGATTATTTTTCTATCTGTCATCTCGGTAATCTCTCTTTTCACTGGATTCTTTGTCAGGGAAATTAGAAGCCATATGTCCTATTCTATCACAGTTAAAACATTTCAAAGGCAACTTTCCTTTGTACTTACCTTTTCCTCTCGGTAGCCTTCTGGCTAATAGTGCTTCAAACTCTTCTTGCTTTCTGATTTCCTCATATAGTTTGTGTACCTCCTCCATGTTTTTGTCAAATCTTTCACTTGCTCCACTGTGATTCCCTTCAGAGTACTTATACTTTCTATCATTGTAATCATCAGATTCATCAAGATAAAAAGAACTAAATGCAGACTCAATTTTATTTACAGAAGACCCACTGTTATCAAAGTTACTTAACTCAAATGCATGTAGATTACCAATAGTAGCATCCAAATAAACTGGCATATTGGGTACAAACCTCAATTCATTGATTGCAGAGACTTGGATTGCATAAGCAGGTAGAAGGGTTCTCAATAACTTACTTGTGACATCCTTTTCTTCAATGGTTCCTCCTACTCCTTTGATTTGATTGACAATCTCCTTTAACCTTGTACTATACTGGGTTTTGTTCTCACCTTCATTCATCCTCATAGATTCAAGTTCTCCTCTTAAACTATCCAATTTTTCTCTTTGAACATGTTCATCACCGCCATACACAGATATGAGCTTGTCCCACATTACCTTGGCATCATTGTAGCCTTCTGGATCATTAAACTCTGAGTCGGTCAATGCAGATGTTATTTCAATCATTGCTTGAATATGTTCTTGCTTTGCCTTTATCTCTTCCATTGTTAATGGATAGGTGCTAGGTGTAATGAAATCATTCTCCAGATAATATACAACATATTCTCCAACTCCTAATAGGTGCAGCTTCATCCTTTTCTGCCATGTAGAGAAACTAGACTTGTTCAGCTTCGGTGCATCCCTCTTATACATCTTTGGATCTTTTCCTCAAGTACCTTTAAACTTTTTCTTCCAGAGTCCAAAGCTCTGATACCAATTGATAGTTTTGATACTAATTGTTAAGTATAGATGCCAAGCTAACAAGATGAGAGGAGGGGGTGAATCATACAAACTTAATCTTCTATAAAAACAACATATTCAACCTTGGTAACATATACTTTAGCAATATAACCAAAATTGCTAAACATGCAAACTCATAAGCATATAAACATCATAAAATTTATAACACCATATTTAACATGGAAACCCAAATAGGTAAAAACCACTGTGAGATTTCGGATCCACTAAGAAATATACTCTTCTAGAGTATGCTCGGTTAAAAGCAAATCCTGTTAAAGATTACAAACATATTGCTAGATGTGACCCGGTTAAGGGATTTCCCTCAGATCTGTTAGGATCTTCACCTTGTTAGAAGTGACCTTGTTAAAGGATTTCAAACACTCAATCAAAATGTCACCTTGCTAGAGGGTTTTACAAATAAGACTGTTAAGTCCACTCGGTTAAGAGATTTTCTGTCACTTTACAAAATAACAGTAATAAAATATATTTGCAACTTCACATCAAAAGTGATAAAGTAGATTCTTATTTTCTTAAATACAATCTAGTCATAGGACTTATCTATCCCTCTACTGGGCTCTATACTCTGTTAATCAAACAGGTCTTCAAGCTTCTATGCTCGGTAATCACTATGTAGCATCCCTATGCTTACACTTGCCCGCATGCATTGTTTATCAACAATTTGCTAACTACTTAATCTCCTTGATCACATATCCCATGATCAATCATAGCCATCAGATCTTTAAACTTGACCAGGTTCAATGTATCCTTCGATCTAAAAATGTTTTACCTCACCTTGGAACTTGCAGACATTTCTTGGAACTGGTGCTAAGGTATTGCGGTTCAATCTGAGTTGTAGATCTTTCTACCGATCTTCTATTGCTATAGATTCTTTTAACAAACTTCATGCACAACATACCAATCATTTAATCTATTCTAGCTCATCAGCTTCCTTCATTAAATAATGCTTTCAATCATTTAATGCATTCTGTTACAACTTGGTTACAGCTCGGTAAATACTAAACTTCACTCGGTAGACCTTCCGCCTTCATTAACCGATAGCGATAACCTTAGGGTTTACCGAATAGGTTCCTTAGGGTTTACTGACTAGGTTCTTGGCTCGGTAACATAGTATAGTATTAACCTTTAAATCAATAGCATATGTAGGATATCAAAACAATCTAAACATCATGATCTCATCATTGTCTAACTCGGTAATAGTTGCCCATTGAATAACTTATTTCTCCCCTTATTCATCACAATCTTTCTGTGTCTTTTACCGACATCTTTATACTCATCAAATCATACTTCTTAAGATATGGCAACATCATACTGAATTAGAAAATCAATTTCTTGACATCAATGACAAAATAATAATATTAAGACAGTAAACATCCTTAATCAGTTATATCCATTATCATCAACAACCTTCTCAATATCCTTATTGAAATGCCAACAATCTCCCCTTGTCTGTTATAATGCTAACAATACAAAATTTGAATCAAAATTATTTCTTAATGAATTAGATTGATGATGTCTAGGAATTCTTATTTCAGTTTTAATTAATCTTTTAGTAATATGTTGATTAATAATTAAGCGGCTATTTTTTTTTTCTTTTGCAATCTGCATTGTTTTAAAATCCATGTAAATGTTTTGATTAATTGGAAAAGAAGGTTTTAAGGACCCGAAACCTTTTACAGAAATATCAATAGATAGATCAACAAAGAACAACTAGTCTAGTAAAAAACCAACATACAAAAGGGTGGCATGAAAGCCAACAACCCAAACGAACAACAAAGAGTTAGGAACAACAAAACAGAAAAAACCAGAAAATAAAAAACTAGACAACAAGCAACACCTACAAAGACTTAAGAAGATCAACAACCTTGATGACCAACGGGTCATAATTCTCTGAGGCAACTTTGAGCTCTTCAATTTCCTTGTTTGGATTTTGACCTCCAGGGTGCTCCTTTCACATGGTCAAACAGTAGGATAGGTAAACATCTTATCCAAGTCAGACTGGATAGATTCTTGATATCCACCAATTGGGACATCTGCCATAACTCCTACCTAAAAATGCTTCCAAGGACTGCTTTTGATCATAACCCCCTTCTCTTCCATTGGAAGGATATACCCTACCAGCCCCCCCCTTTTCGCTATGAGATTATGTGGGCCTCTCACTCTGACTTCAGGGATCTGGTAAGAAATTGGTGGGATACCTTGATCCAAAGGACTGCTATGTTTAGAATTATGGTGAAACTAAAGCTAATCAGCAAGGAAGTCAAAGGTTGGAATATGATCACCTTCGGGGATATCTTCAAAAAAAAGGACCCGAGTTCTAGACTGGAACAACTTCATAGTATTATGGCTACCGGTAACCCCCCAGATCTTATTTTGAAGGAGGAGGAAGACCGTGGCAAGAACTAGAAGGATATCCTCTCTAAGGAGGAGGTGTACTGGAAGTAAAGATCCAGAATCCAGTGGCTGAGGGAAGGGGAAATAAATTCTGCCTTCTTCCATAGATCGGCTTGTATTCATAGAAATGGAACTGCATCCAAAGTATCAAGGATGAAACTGACCAGGAGATCACGGGAGACTCCCTAATTGGACAAAGTGCATCTGATTTTTCATAAGGCTATATTCAGAAGATGGTGGAAGTGATACTGCTCTTCAGGATTGCCTTGTGAGTAAGCTTTTGACTGTCATCAAAGAGGATGATAACCATCAACTAACTGCCCCTATCTTTGTTGATGAAGTCCACCTAGCCGTCTTTTCTATGGGGGCCTATAAGACCCCGGGCCTGGATGGTTTCCCCCCAACATTCTTTCAGGATTACTGGGACATTGTTAGCTATGATGTCACTAAAGTTGTGCAAGATTCCTTTAAGATGGGAAAATTGTTGAAGAAGATCAACAACACTTACATTGTCCTTATCCCAAAGACCACAAATCCCAGCTGCTTGAAGGAGTTTCGACCCATAAGTCTATGCAATACCATTTACAAGATAGTCTCCAAGGTCCTTGTTAATAGAATTAAGCCCCTCCTGGGGAAATTTATTAGCCCATCCCAGAAAGGTTTTGTCCCGAGCCGCCAAATTTTGGATGCTACCATTGCCACTCATGAGATAATCCACTCCATGGATAGGAGCAAAATACCAGGTATGGCCTTCAAACTTGATATATCTAAAGCTTATGACAAGATTAATTGGGGTTTTCTTTTCAAATCTCTCTTAAAATTGGGTTTCAACCAAAAGGTGGTGGATATGATTCGAGAATGTGTTACTAAAGTCCAGTTCTCAATTTTGATTGATGGGACTCCTAGGGGCTGCTTCAAAGTGGAAAAAGGCATTTGACAGGGTGACCCTCAGTCCCCTTATATTTTTATCATGATAGCTAAAGTCTTGAGAAGAAATGTGGCCGACCTGGTCACCAATGGTAGATTCCAAGGGTTCAAAGTTGCTTCCACACTCCCCCCCTCTAATATTCAATAGTTCATGGATGACACCTTTCTATTTGGCAAGTCTTATGTCATGGAGGCTAAAGGGTGGATGAACTTACTTGCTGATTACGCCAAGGCCTCAAGACAATGTATTAACTATGAGAAGAGTAACCTCTTCTTCTTCAACACTCCTAATGACCTCCAACTTAGAATCCTCTCTATCCTTAGATGCAAGATGGAGGCTCTTCCGGGGACCTACCTAGGTCTCCCCCTCATGGTCAAGGAAGTCACTCCCACCTTCTAGAACACTATCCTAGAATGGATGCAGAAAAAACTAGCTGGATGGAAAGGGAAGTTCCTTAGTAGTGCGGGGAAACTCCAACTCCTCACAGCTTCCTACAGAGAATTCCTATGTACTTCCTTTCCATGTTTAAAATATCAAGTGCCATGGGGGAAAAACTAGAGAAAATCCAAAGAGCCTTCTTATGGACAGGTCTGGAAGAGAAAAAGCATGTTGCTTTGGTCAATTGGGATAGCGTGTGCTTACCCAAATCAATGGGAGGCCTGGGTATAAGAAAGATAAATACCCTGAACAAGGCGCTAATAGCAAAGATTGGATGGACCCTGGCTAAAGGTGAGGTAGATTGGTGTAACATTGTCAAAGCAAAGTACCTGGACTGTGAGCATTTCTACTACAATTTGAGTACGACCAATCTTCCCCAAGGATCCAAGTTATGGAACAACATCCTGAAGAGAAGATTGATTGTAAGAGATGGATTGAAATGGCAACTGGGAAATGGTAGAAAAGTGAGAATCTAGGAAGACTTTTGGACAGGGTACATGCCCTTGGCTAACACTCGTTTCCACCAAATTATGCACCACCTAAAGGGTCTCCTAGGGGATTATATAGCTGATTATTTGGAACCAGGAAGGAAAGGTTGGAAGGACATTGTACATGTCTTCAACAACATACCTAACCTAGTCCCTCTTGCTCAGGACCTGCAGAACATTATGATGGAAACTAGAATCCCCCTGTCCTCTCATGAAGACAATTTTATCTGGAAAGAGACCCAATCAGGCTCCTTCTCGGTAAAATTTGCTTACAATCATCTCCTAAAACCCCCTGCAGATGTTGAGTGCTGGAAGAAAATATGGAATCCTCAGTTAATCCCTAAAATTAATTTCTTCTAGTGGTCCCTCATGCATGGTAAAACCCTCACTCTGGATAACCTGAAAAAGAGGGGATTCCATCTCCCAAACTGATGCAGCCTGTGTAAAGCTAAGGAGGAAACTATTTACAACCTGTTTGTCCTATGCCCGTTTGCTGAACATTTATGGACTAACACTCTTCAGAAATGTGGTCTCTATTGGGTCTTCCAAAATGACATTAAAAAATTTGTCTTTGATTGGAACCACCCCTCCCATCACCCCCTCATCATCCAATTATGGAAACAAATACCGTCGCACATCTGCTGGGTCTTGTGGAGAGAAAGAAACAACAGAATTTTCAGAGACACTGAAACCCCCCCTGATACTATGGCTCACAGTTGCTTTAAGATGATCTCTGAAAACTTAGAGGTGAAGAAATGGAAAACCCCCCTTATCCTCCTAACTGGATAGAGAAAAAAATTGCTGAGAAATGGAAGCTCCCGCTAGTTTTGAAATCTTCAATAACACCAAAAATAAAAGAAGGATGACTAGATGGTAAACCCCTAGGTTGCACTGGTATAAGCTGAATTTTGATGGTTCAGCCCAATGTACTTGTCAAGCAGGGGGTGGTATCATCCGTGATCATTTGGGGAACACTGTGGCAGCCTACGCGGGCAACCTAAAGAACAATACGGTCACCCAAGCTGAAGGAATGGCCCTCCTATGGGGTTTGAAACTGGCCAACTCCATAGGAATCAAAAAGTTGGTAATCGAAGGAGACTCAGATCATTGTGGAATCAATGAAAGGGAACTCATATGTAGGTTGGAGAGTGGGATCCATTCTGAGGGATGTCTAGAGCCTTCTAGTTAACCTGGATGACTTTACAATTCGTCATATGTTTAGAGAAGGAAATGAAGCTATCTATTCCATGGCGGCGGTGGGAAGGCTGCAAAATGGCTTACGATGTTGGAGGAACCCCAGTCTGTTATCAGTCACCACCAAGGTGATCTTGGAAAAGGAAAGGGCCTATACCCAATATGGAACCATTTTATCTGCCCAAAGATGAAGGAAACCAACGTTCAAATTCCAAGTTGGCACGGGAATCCCGCCCATTACTATCTCAGACGACCTCGTATCAAAGCCAAGCTTAGTCACCACTACCACAAGGGATGGATTTATGATGAAAGTACAGATATCAAGAATGATTATTCCCTAATTATTACCCAGACAGAGCCAACTGGCGATGATAAAGGCGAAGATAAGGAAATGTCAAATCACATTGGCTTGATTAAAGGTTCGCACATTCTGAGTAGATTTTCTATTTTTGATATCTACTCAGACATAAAAGATAATAATCACTCTGATTATTACGTCCTCTTAGCTCAAGTTTGACACAGTACTTTTATCAACTCTACCTTAATCCTGCCTCGGCTCTGCGTTTTTTTGGAAGAAATCACTTTCAATCTGTTAAGCTGAAGGAACCAATAATGGGGGAGGACAGGCTCAAACTGGAACCCAATAAAGTGGATGAGTTCAAAGCAAAATCGGCGGTGTGGTTTGCCTGCTTGGAAGGTGGCATTGATAAATTCATGGAAAGAATGAAGGGAAATGATGAAAGACTATCCAAACAATTTGTGACTTCCTGAGAAGATAGAAGGGTGACCATGGGGGGTAACTCATTTGAAATCAATGAAGAGGTTATAGCCCAAGTGACGGGTCTTTCTATGGAGGGAAGGAAATGGAAAAAGTAGAGTCGTATTGCAGATTCCACTAGTCTTAACCAGTTCTTCCGCTAGGGTGAAAACCCTATTAAGAGGGTGGGTGGCTTCAACAGGGAGGAGCTTCCTCACCCATGGGACGAGGTCTGCTATATCATGATGAAGTATTTCACACTGGAGGGAAGGTATGGCATATTCTATTACTACCATCTCCCTTACCTAAACCATTTGAGGAATAAAGACTATATTTCCATTCCATATTTCTTGCTGCATTCTATGGACGCTAATGTTAAGGATATAGCAAAAGCTAAGAAAAAAAGAAAGATTTCCCCATCCTTCACCAGGGCCTCATTCTCCGTCTGTACAACTTTCACCTCTCCCTCTGCCCGCTTTGTTCCATCTCTGTCCAAAACGTCACTAATACTAGCCCTTCGACCCACCCTCCTGCTAATAATGATGCTAGTCCTCCTTGACTCCCGAAAATTGGCTCTTGCAGCAAGAAAACCAAAAAACACTCCCTGGAGGAGGTCATAACTCCTAAGAAAGTCAAAATTCAAGAGATTGATTCTGATATGGAATTTACCAAAGAAGCCAATACCCCCCGTCGCTCTAGCAGGCTTGCCTCTAAACTCTCAGAAAAATCTCCGAGAGACCCCTCCTCTTCGCATGAAACTGACAATTCCATTCCAACTGATAAAATGGTTCTGCCCCATCACAACCCTACCCCCCATTCTATGAGCTCCACCTAGGTTTCGGAGAGCCCCACCTCTTCCAAGAGTTCAGAGCCATCAAATTTCCCCTCCCTGACTTTTAGGCTGGAAAAAAAGATGGTTGTGGAGGAGGCAAGTAGTGTAAAAGAGGAGGAGGAAAACAACCTAGCGGAGCTGGAGAAAATGATGGAGGCCCTCTCTGATAATGTGCAAGTGATTACCAGCAGACTGGAGGCGGTGGAGTCCAAGATGCATGATGTTTCTAAATTTGTTCTGAATGTTATACGATGCTCGACTACCACTCTGTGCCTCATGCAGGAAAGCATGTCCAAAGGTAAAGGCAAGGATGACGAGGACTACAAAGCCCTGTTCAAATTCCTCACCAAGGAATGGGCTAGAAAGCTGCTCCCCAAGAAGAGCCATGGGAAAAAAAATTGTATGTGGAGGAATACTGGTTTTTTGTCTACGTCTAGTAGCCTATGGATGGATAGTGTTAGTTTATGCTTTTGTTTATATTTCTCCGTTTATTGCCTTGCGTGGCAAATGACTAAAACGTTGATTAGTAATACTTTAACTCTGATAAAATCTCGTAGAATGATATTTGTTTTTGATAGAGGCAAAAGGCTATAACTCTGCTGATTATCTACAAATAGTGGTCCTGCCACTGGCTTTCTAATTGTTCCTATGGGTCAACCCCCTTGTTTTTTGGCTGCTTTTAATATAAAAAACAAGATTGTACAAACTTTTACCCATTGTAGTGATCATACCAAAGTCACCTATGCCACACTTAATTTCATTAAATTATTTACCTCATGCATTTTTTTCTTCTTTCAAAGATTTAGAACATGCTTGTTGAACATTTCCAATTAGTGAACTAACACAATATACACAAGAATAACATGAGATAAATCAACATGTACATGCTAATACTTCAAAAAATGGTTTCTAAAAATAATTTTCAAACTAGCAATAAATGAGCTTACAAATTAATTTAGACACATTTAATGAATATTAGGGGAACAAGAATATTTACTTATTATATTTTATAATAATGAGCTTGTTATTCTAATATTGTGTATTTTATATTTATTTTTAATATAATTAATATTATATATATTTATTATTTCATATTACATAGCAGTTATTATTAAATTTAACTTACATACACACATACATATATAAAATCATGGTATTATTTTAAGAAAGATAAGAAAAATAGAAAATAAGAGATAGATAGACATATAGATGTAGAGAAAAAGAAAAAGATGGATATAAAGAAGGATAGAGATAGAGAGGGAAGAGAAAAAGAAGTGAAAGAGATGTGTAGAGATATAAATAATCACCTCCACTTAGATTGACTTTCGTGTAAATCTGTCCTCTCTCACTAGCATCATTATCTTCTTGATTATATTTTTTTTGTTGTATTTAGAAGGATGAATAATTGATTAAAAGATATCGCTTCTTCACTGAGACCTTTTTTTATTGTATAATAGACCATTTTTTTCTTAATTAACCTTCCACACCTCTTGGACATACCCATTGCACATTACCGTGCGATTTGTAGTTTTAATTATTTTTAAGACATTTATGCATTCAGTGATTAATAATAATAATTGTAAGTATTATGAAACTATTAATTAAATATCAAATTTAAATACCAATTATAATTATTTATTATTTATTACTTAAAAGTATTCAATAATATTTCATTATTTTGACATTTCAAATTTTGACAACATGATTTATGATTTTATTAGCAGTAGGTTATTTTGACAAATTACTATAAAGTTGTAAGATAGACCCAAAATCATGAATTACCCCAAAAAAAGTCATAAGCTAAACAAGGACTAGACCATAGCTTTAGCTTTATATCCTTGACTATCACCTAGATACTTTTAGCTATCTTTTCTTAGTGACTTGGCATATATTTGTACTTATGTGTGTCTTATATTTAAGTGGTGAAGAGAGTTTATTTTGTTCAAAATAAAGGGTGAGTTAGTAATTGTAGCATATTATATAGTATATAGTATAATCTATAGAGAATAAAGATGAAAAGACAAAAAATAAAAATTATTCACAATTAGTTATTTCTACTATATATTTATTTTTATAGAATTATAGATTTGTTTGATGTTAGATATGCCCACAGCAAGATTGGAATTTGATGGTCACTATGGCAATTTGGTTATTTGATAAGATTCTAATTAATATGTAACTTTATTTGAAAATATAAACATCATAAAATCATATATATTGATATTAAATGATGATAACTATTAATAATGTATGTCATAATCTTAAAGTGTATCTATTACAATTAAGTTTTAAATTCATATTTCAAAAAAAATTAAAAATTTATTAAAAATATTTTAAAAATTAAATTACCCATATTTCCAAATTTATATTTGAAAGTATTCTAAAAATTAGAAATTTAAAAATTTGAAAATATTATGATTCCATTTATATTTTATAATAAATATTATGCAATTATACATATTCATATAGTGAATTAAAATATTATATTATATTTATTTATATTAAAAATTTACTGTTTACTAATAAAAGTTGTAATATGCAGTCTAAATCTAAAAAACAATCATTTAGAACATCAAATTGTAGAATACCCACAACTATATATTATTTATAATTATTATTTTTTATTTTTGATAATTAATTACTTAAAAGCATTTGAAACAATTAAAATTAATTCTTACTAAATATAAATTATTCATACTAAATATCTTTTTTTTTTGCTAAGTTCTACCATTGTGGCGGTAGAGCCCTCTATTAATTAAAATGAAATTACATAACATATTTGAGACCCTTTCCTATACATAGTGGTTAACAAAATACCCAATACCCCTGCTAAGATTCACTATTTTGATTACCATTATGTTTGACACAAGAGAATTGTCAGCATACACCAATTGAGCAAGTCTACCAAATTCATTTTCTCTGGCCCCTCTCTTGAACTCATTCCATAGAATCTGTAATGGGGCTTTTCCATTCTTAATAATGGTTGATTCACAATAGTGGTTCCCACTTTTACCCGTGAAGAAAAATCGCGAAGGTGGGAAAAAAATTAGGGTGGTTCGAATGAACTACGAGTGTTTGATCAACCTACCCAAGGTAGTTTGCTCGAACCCAAATTCAAAATTGGGTTAGATTGAACCCAATAAAATATTTATTTTAAGGGGTTCGCTTGAACTCCCCCTTCGAGCGAACCCTTAATGAATCATTTTTTCCAACAAGCACTATATAAGCCCAAAATGTATCTGTTAATTTTGTTGGATGAAGTTTGATATCTTTGTGGAAGATTAAAGTTAGAATAAAGTTTTAAATCTGTGGGAATATTGATTCACCCCCCTTCTCAGTATTCTAGTGCTTTCAACCTAATCAACAATCGGTATCAGAGCTTTGGTCCCTTGCTTGGAATCTTTACCACTTGAGGGAGATCTATGTTGGTTGAATCATGGTACCTATATGCATGACCGAATATTTTGAGATGTATGAAGATTTGAAGACAACTCTTGAAGACTTGGAAAGTGTTGAATAAGAGAATGTGAAGATATCAAATGAATGTGTGTAGAAGCTGAGAGAGAAAATCCAAAATTTCAAATTGAGGCACAAGGAGGTTAATAATCAGTTGAATCAAGCGAATGAGACTATTAGAAACCTGATGCAAAAGATTGAAGAAAAATACAAGAAAGAGCAATTCTTGAAGGACATAATAAAGCCGAAGTATAGAGAATGTGAAAAGCTTGAGCATGAGGTAAAGAATTCTTGATAGTAGTAAGCTCTTGGAAGATTTGATCAACATGCAACAAGTTAATACTAACAAAACTGGACTTGGTTTCCAACCCGATATGTGTTCAGATTAGAATAATAAAGAAGTCAAAGCTGAAGTGGAGGAGAAGACAAAAGTTGAAATAAAATCTCAGAATCAGAATTGTAATGCAAGAAAGCCACCAGTTTGATAACCTAATGCACAAAAGGTACCCATCTTGTAATGGCTATTGTTATAAATGCATTAAATTTGGACATAATATGATTTATAATTTGGTTGATGCAAACAAGAAGAGTTACAATTTTCATGGATATTGTTATATTTACAATAATTATGGACATAAGGCTAATCAATGCAGACACAAATCGCATCTGGTAAGACATGAAAGGGAAGTTATTAGTTATTTTAAATGCAAGCAATCCAGACATTATTATAATCAATGTAGAAGTGGAAATGAGGTAAAATTTGTTGAGAAGAATGTGATGAAGAATGATGAATCAAAGAAGAAAGAAAATTTGGTATGGAGAAAGAAGAGTGAGAACAAAGGAAGTGAGCTTGATGTACTAGAATATAGTGCAGGCACCTCTTCCTTTCGATAACGAAGTGTAGAGCCTTGGGTCAAGGGGAGTTTGCTCTAAAAGAAAAATCTTCTATCCTCCACGTCTGAGTGGATCATACCATTGATCCAACATGACAATTTTTTAAGTGCTATCTGGTAATCAAAGGATTTTTTGCTCACATCATCGATAAGACAGTTCTTGGCGACAAAACCCTACGGAATATTTTTGGTAAGATAACTATCGAATTTTTGAATTCATTCTTTCATTATCAATTATTTGTGTTTGAGATTATTGTGAATAGTAGAATAGTAGAAATGTGAGAAGTGCAAGGTATCATGGAAGGAAAATTGATCATCGGTGAATCTAGCAACAAGGAATTTCAGATTTTGGACAAGCTGCTCTTGGATGAATTTAACCCAGAGAAAATCATAGATGTTGAAGCCGGTCTGAGTGATGATGAGTTGCGAAAGGTCAAAGGTTTGGAAAGAAAAGGTTTGAATCTTTGGACATAATTCTCTTGGTTTGATAATGCGGGAGTTATGAGGATGATCATTAGCTGTGTGCTGGATGATAACATTGTGTTGGATAAATCCTATCCAATCACGAATGAAGTTATTTATGTGATCACCGGCTTGTGTGACAATGGAGAAGTTCCAACAAAGAAATCTATCCTGAACAGAGAAGTGAAAGCCCTAACTGGTGTGAAGGGTGATTAACAAGCCTTAATCATTAACACTATCGTCAACCCTGTCATGAGGTATGTTGCCTATGACATCTCTTATAGAATCTATTATATAAATAGGGAAGGTGTCACCTCAGTAATTGTAGTATATATGACACATGTGCTTACAATGGGAAACAAATCATCCAAATTGTGTGAATTATTGAAAGAATAGTTATTAAAGAATATTAAGATGACAAAAGAGAAGAATTATGCTTTATGGTTTGGGTCATTGCTTGTGAGTTTTGTTATGTATTGTTTGGGAGATAATGTCATATGGGATTTTGGTGTTTTGATTTCAAGGCAGATATTTAGATATTTGAATAATATGAATAATAAAGAAGAATCTTGTGATACCTATTTCAAATTGTTTCTATACATGTGGAGTGTTGGCCTGGTATCTGTATCTTTCATTATCGGTTAAGGAGGTTCTTCCTCCAGAAAAAGAAAAGGAGAGATTCTATTCTTGTTAGTGTTTCAAAGCCAAAGAGAAACAAGGTAGAAGATGATGTGGTGATTGCTTATTTGGAATCCCTTGTGGTTGAAGAACATTCAACCATTGCAGAAGAGGATGCTAGAGAATTAGATGATGAATCTAATTTGCTGAAATTGCTTAATAGTATGGATGGAATCAAGAAGATTGGTGTGATGTGGCTGACATTAGTTGAGTTAGATAGAATTGAAAGCCTTTTATTGAATCATTTGATCTATAACAACAAGAGTCTTGAAGAAATTAGTAACCTCCTTCCAGAATCTATGAATGAAGTTCTAAAGGAGAAGTTCTATGAGCATTTAGTTGAAGAAAAAGGTTTGGATATGCATAATCTACTAAATGAACGTGTTAATGCCTAAAAGATCTTATCAACATTTACTGAGGAATTGAGGAACTGTATATGTTGGCAATTAGCACTCATCCAGTGGCTTTTGATGATTGATTATTGGTTTAGGGTTGTCATTGATGGTAACTCTTCATTATATTCCCATCCGGTAATCACAAATCTTTATTTTTGGAAGAGGATGTCAACTGGTATTCCAGGATGAACAGAGAAGTTTTGGTCTGGAAGCTTTTTGATGATTGCAGAGTTATGAATCGTGTATGGAATGTTTGAGCCGACATAAAGACATCATTTTATCATTGTTTTGGTGATCCATGTTTATCTTTGGTGATCTAGTCAACCTGACATGTGACTACACTTTACATTAGCAGGTGAACTTGATGTATGATCTATTTTATGATTGCGGATATATAAGTTCAGTGTGGGAGATATTTTTAATGGATGGTATAAATGTATGTGAATGAGTTTTGATCGAGAATCCTTTGTAGCATAGTTTCACATGCACATTTTTGATCAGATAGCTGACTGAGATAGGGAACATGGCAGAATAGAGAAGAACAACAAAGGTGATTCAGTCAATGTATTAGGCACTTAATCGAAACTCATCCAAGCATTGTAGATGCTATTTTGGAGTTCATTGGCTGTAATTCATCATTGTAATTAATCAATAAGGCATTGACCCTTTTAGGTTTGTAGCCCTTATTGTATTCAAGCAGTGAGATCTAGGCAGTGTGCCTGAATGCTTGTGAATTGCCCATATCGTAATATTATGTTAATACTATGAGGATCCACTTAATACTAAGAGGCCATGATTGGTTTCTTTTTACAACAAAGGGTAGATTTCATTCAATTATTGGTACTCATCATCAACAATAACAAATTTAAAGTCACAACTATTGGTGTAATGTTGTACAAAAATTAGACATTAAATAAAAAAATATGAAGATATTAAACCAACAACTTCTATCACAAGAATTGGAATGTGCCAACTACTGGGTCCTCTTTTACAATCCACCCCTTAGCCACCACAATTTTTTTTCAATACAATGAACATTGGTTAACAGCTTCATCGGACAAACTACCTCCATCTCAATCAAAATTGTTGGTATCTAAACTCCTTCAATCTTCATGGTGGTGACAAATCAAGGATACAATATATTTATATTCTTATGACTGGATTATTAGCCTTCCATGATTAGGGTCATCCCTAGACCAAAACCTAAGCCTTGAGAGTTCATTACTAATAAGTCAACCTACTTATCTTCTTGCAGAAAGTTAGAGGCTCTCAGTTCGTATCTAGGATACTACTCTCTCCTCTTGATGAGATCTTGATCTGTCTCTAATCCTAACAATTAATTTAGCAAACCTATTAACTTAAGGGTCATATCACATATCCTACACTTGGTGATTATCACAATCCTGTATACACAAGCAAATATTCCATAGACATTACAATTTCACATGATAGCTAGCTCTAGCATACATCACATACCTAATGAGTAGCTCACACATACATCACATAAACATTAGTGATTTTGTCATACAGGCATTACAAATGACTATGACTGTCTCATTTATATACATCACAAGATATAAGTGATTGGCTCATTTACAAGTTTCACAGATAAGTGACTGGTTCATATTCATGCATCACAAGTTAATAGTGATTGGCTCGTGTACATGCAACAATAGATAACAATGATTGACTCAAGTACAAGTATCACATATGATAGAAAATGGCTCATATAGGCATCATAGAAACAACATGACTGACTCATCCTCAATGGCTAACTATCTCCTATCAATAGTGCATCCTAGATAAAGAAAGAATCTTGATGCATTGTGCACTACATCATGGGTCCCATTCTTCTCCCTGGTCATTTGCACCAACAGATTTGGGTAGAGGATTCAGTGCATCCCATACTACACCGTGGGTCCATCCTCAACCCAATAGGGAATTCAATCAGAAAGAAACCATTTGCCAAATTCATGACAATTTTCTCCTCTCCCCATTTATCTATGCCCTATTTCTTAACCTCACTAATCTCTGGCCATTTGTTGCCCCATTTGAGGATCATGCAAGTACTTCCTTAAGCCTCCCTAACAAATTCTTACTTTGAGAGTTTTGAATGCAAATAGAAATTTTATTAATTGGCAAATTAGGGTTAGAGATCGGGTCATCAATCCTTTTAGGTTGATGAATCTCTTGTTTTGTTTGCTTTCTTAATTCTCCATTGTTTTCTTATTCGATTTCAATTACTCTATTTTCAAATTTTAAAGTTATTGGATTGCTAAATATTGGAAGAATCAGTAGTGTGAGAAATATACTGCTACAACATCCCATATTGTCTTCCTCTATGAAAGGGAGGATTCCATTTATATGCATTATTTTTTAATCTACCTTGCTCTTGCCATCTAGAATTATTTTGAAAGGCTAGATTCTTAGGTTTGTTACATGTAGTATTCATGAATTTTTCCTTCACACCCTATGGAAACCATTTGTGTTTCCCTTGATATGGTGGTTCCTTCGCATATTGTTTAGGGGCACATTTTTCCACTCAACTACCATTTTCAAACAGCCAATGTGGAATGTGTTGCCTGTCCTTCGACTCCCCATCCAATACTTCGCCATTCTGCGACATTTCTACCTCCATTGTGTCTCCCCATTTTTTTCTTGTTTCCCCTCGATCCTTCGCACCCTATTGGTATTCAAATTCAAATCCTGCCCTACTACCACTTGCCCCTACTCCTACTCAATAGCAATAATGTTTGAAAGAAACACAAATATTTTATATAATGTTTATATTATATTATAATTATTAATATTATTTTATTGAAGTAAGAGCTATAGTTAATATTACAAAAACACAATTAAAATAACATAATTTTAAGATAACAATGATTCAAAATTATAATAACTAAGAATTACAATAAATATATTTATTGCAATACTATAAAGGCAATTACTCGCCACTACGCGACACTTTTTATACTAGTAATAAAATATACTATTAATATAATATTAAACAATTTTATATTAGGTTAGAGTTAGGGTTATAATTTATTTTTATTAATACTGCATTATTATTAACTAGTATAACTATCTTTAGAGAAATATAGGTAAAGTACGCCGAGATATATATATATATATATATATATATATATATATATATATATATATATTCCACATAAAAAATAATTATATTATTATATTGTAATTAATATTAAATTATTATTATAATATGATATTGTAATCAATATTAAATTTTAATTATTAAGATATTACTATATTTTTATATTTTTATATTTCTATATTTCTATTAAACTCTTCACCAAAGCAAACAATAATAATAATAATTATTATATTATCATATCTTTATATTATTATTATAATATTAGATTGACATAATTGACAAAGTTAACTCTTAATATGATGGAGATAGTCAAAATTAAACTGAGAGTGAGTGGTAGTTTAGAGGTGGAGATAGACAAAATTAATTCATAGTTAAACTGAGAGTGAGTGGTAGTTTAGAGGAGAAAATAAATTAAATATTTTCTTTTTCTTTTCATGCATTTATTTTAATTTAGGTTATTTAAAGTTATTTAAATTATTTTTATTTAAGTTATAGTAAAACTAATTGTAATTATGGCAGGTGTCATACAATATGACGGGTGTCAATTTTAATCACATAGGTTTATAACATCACATATCTATCCATTCATTATGTGAGTATTAATATGTGTGCATACGCCAAGATGTATTATACTTCCAGATACCCATCAATAAAAATAAAAATAGATGCATTTAATTTGACATGTTTGTAACAATGTATGAAAAGTGAAAAAATATTTTATTAATTTTTTAAAATTTAAATAATTTTGAATAATTTAATGTTCACTTCCACTCTCCTAAGTTTGATGATCAATCAATCAATAATAATAAGAAGAAGAACAACAACAACAACTTGTAATGGAAAAAATACTTTATTATATTCCACTATTATAAACCATAAGAATGATATAAATAGAGATTATAGAAAAAATACAATTTTCTTTAAAATATTAAATATTGAAATAAGTTTCTTAATTTATATTTATAAAATATTAATTATAATTTTTTAAAATCTATTTTAAAAAAATTATTAATACTTTTTATAATAAATATTATAAAATTATATATTAATATTATAAATTATAATATTATATTATTTAAATGGAATAGTGAAAAATTAAATTATTAAATTATATTATAATAGCATTAAATTTGGCATCTTCTTATTACATTGTTGATCGTGTTTTGCTTTTAGGTTTTTGTTAATATCTAAACAATACTTTATTTATTCAAAATAAATAAATAAAATTAAATTAAAAAAAACCAAAACAAGATTTAATATTGATTATTATTTTTATTTACCTTTATTATAATGCAAAAATATTAAAAATAACTATCTTGATTCTTAAAATAGTGTTGTAAAATTATCATGATTAAAATTGCATTATAAATTGATATTTATAAATAATCTTGATTATTTTGAATTTTTTTTTTTTTAAAGGGAAGAAAAAATATTCAATTAGTTGTGTTGTTATATGTTTATCTTAAAAGTTATCTTAAAAATAAAATAAAAAATGATTTAAAACAAAAATTAATAATAAAATAATCAAAATAAAACTTTGAGTGGAACTATAAATTAGCATGTCTATCTTTACAGATATGCATTGAAAGATATTTTATATTATCATATCTTTATATTATTATTATAATATTAAATTCACATAATAATAGACATAACTGATTATAACTCGGAGTGAATGGTAGTTGAGTTGAAAATAAATAAAAGATTTTCATGCATTTACCTCAAATTTAATACTTTTAGTTTCATTCATATATATTTTTGTGCATTCATTATATGAGTGTAGAGGAGAAATACAAAGCAAAAATCACAGAGAAGAACTCTAAAAAGGAAACAAAATTGTGTAGAACGGAATAGCATATTTCAGGTTATTGATTCTATCAGAAATTTCTATAGAAGAACTCTGAAAAGGAAACAAAATTGTGTAGAACTGAATAGAAAAAAAGGAAACAAAATTATGTAGAATGGAATAGCATATTTTAGTTTATTGATTCTATCATAAATTTCTCATTTCTTTGCCAATATTAATTTTAAGATAATTACATTGATGAAATCTTGAATTCTATACAAAATTTGAATCAAAATTGTTTCTTAATGAATTAGATTGATGTCTAGGAATTCTTATTTCAGTTTTTATTAATCTTTTAGTAATATGCTCATTAATCATTAAGCTGGTTGGTTTTTTTTTTCGCAATCTGCATTGTTTTAAAATCCATGTAAATGTTAACAGATTTTATGGATAACATTTTGCAGATGGCATCATCAATCAATGACCTTGAGCAGGCACTGGTTGAAAAAAAGGAAGAGGTGGTTGAATTGGACCAAAAAAAGGAAGAGGTGGATGAATTGGACCCAGAAGAGGATATATATTGGAAGTGGTTAAGCCTATTGTTGTCCATGTGCTCAACACTATTCTTCAACATCATTGTGATTTTGTTGATTGTTTTTCACAATGTGAAGGATGATCACCATCCCCTCCAACACCAAATTGCTTGTTACATGTTTATGGGTGGTTTTTTTGCGAATTTACTTGCTTTCTACGTACATTTGTGTTGGCCAAATAAGGTACATGTCTATATCCAAATAGTGATGTTCCTCATCTTTTACTTTGGAGCATATCTCTTATTAGATGAAGCCTTCGGTTGTGATTCTGTTGATTGTTTTTCACAAGGTGAAGGATGATCACCATCACCTCCAACACCAAATTGCTTGTTATATGTTTATGGGTGGTTTTTTTGTGAATTTACTTGCTTTCTACGTACATTTGTGTTGGCCAAATAAGGTACATGTCTATATTCAAATAGTGATGTTCCTCATCTTTTACTTTGGAGCATATCTATTATTAGATGAAGCCTTCGGATAGCTACGGTTTCTTGTGTTACTGGCCTAAATGATTTTTTCTTCAGATTTCCTTTTGCATGTTTTTTTGTAACAAAAATTGTAGCAGTTGTTATTGTTAGCATGATAAACTTGTAGCACTTAACTTTATCTTCTGCTATTGTTAGCATGGTAAAGTTGTACCACTTAACTTTATCTTTTGCTATTGTTAGCATGATAAATTTGTATGGTAAAGTTGTACCACTTAACTTTATCTTCTGCTATTGTTAGCATGATAAATTTGTAGCACTTAACTTTGTCTTCTGCTATTGTTAGCATGATTGGACACGGTGGATTGAAACATAAGAATAAATAGCTGTTTAAAGTGGTTTATGTTTTAGAAGGCAACATACATGCACTCCAATCTCTTTGGAATGAATATACACCTTACATATTTATAAATTTAAATCACTTTAATAAAAAAACATGAATATACATTTTCCACTATTACACATAAAATAATATATTTGTATAGTTGTATTTTTATTTATGTCTATTGAAAAAATTCTATAATAATCTCACATATCTTTACAACCCCTTAAGTATAGGAGCATGAGCCTAATGTATTCAAATAGACTTCAGATTTCAAAAAAACAAATTACATAGAAATACATTACGCTTTCAAATAGCAAGAAAGAATAATAAAAAGAAAAACAAATAATCCATGGGGAATGAACTGGTAATTGTGAATGTGCTCTGTTTTGTTACAGAGTTATCCGCGTCTGAACTTCCGAGCAGCTATCTCTGCAATCGATGAGAACAGATAAGACAGACCGCCCTTTCGCTGTGACTGAGACTGATAATCCTCCCCTACTTTTTTGCATTCCACCTTTCGCTGAACTGACTGTGACTGAGAATCCTCCTCTACTTTTGCGCTTTCAACCTTTCCACTGTCAGCAGCAGCAGCAGCAGAATCCATCGTTATCTCATCCACATCTGTAGATACAGTGCTCGTCTCACAACCAGAAGAATTCACTACTTCCTCAGCTGCAATGTCTTTTCGGGCTTCCTCTTTCGAATCTGAACCAGGCGACTCGCACTTCTGATCCTCGCATACAGAAACACCCAAATCCTCCACCTTCTCCTCTATTAATTCCTCTACCAGGACTCTCTGGGGCTGCTCAGATGAATCCACTAAAGTCATAAAGCATACACTTGAATGAGGTGCCATGTCCACCCAACCACGTATGAGCAGAGCGCGTGTGTTGTCCATTTGGAGCCATATATCCTCTTTTCTATTGCTTGGAATGCTCAGTGCTAAACTCATTTCCATTTCAACTTGTAGTTAGTAGGTCGTTGAGCAAATTTGAAATCTGTATTGATACAAAATATGAATAATGGTATTGAAAGTAGTTTGTTAAGTATATTAAAAAAATTGTATTTAAGATTGTAGTAGTTTTATATATTTGTAATTTTTTTATTTATTTATGTTCAGATTTGTGTCTACAATATATATGTGTGAAAATAAATTGTGTTTGTGTAAATTTATGAATGTAATGAAAATGAGATCTTTTATATTTAAAGGAATGTGGTGGCCACTAATACAAGGGAATTTCATTAAAAAAAACCTTCATAAGAGGTATGAAGATTATTCTTCAAAACAATAAGCAAGGGAAAGGAAAACGACTCAAAATATTCAACGCTAACTATTTAAGAAGAATAATTGTAATAGAGGGCATTTCATATGTAGATGATAAAGTAAAAAATCTTAGAGAATTTTATCTATTAAATTATTTGTTTCAAAAAAACTATGAACATCCTCATAGATACCCGCTTTCAATGTAGATGGTTAACATTGAAATACATTTTGTGAAGCTCACAATTTACATTTACTCACACACATTTTTAATAATCTTAGTTCTTCTTTAGTTATACTCTTTTAATTGTTTTAAATATTAAAAATGATGATTTGTTCTTAATTATGAATGTTAAATATTTTAAAATTTGAGGCGTATTTTACATATATTTTCTAAAATATAGGTATGCTAGTTAGGTCTTACATCTAAGATTTAATGGTAGGTGGCATTATTTGCATGCACACTCCCCCTCAATGGCAACATGTAAGGCTAACTATTAATGAATTTGGAGTATATAATATGGCTTTAGAGTATATAATGTCCAAGAGGCCTTACATTATGCTTGTTAAGTCTTACATATAGGATTTACTCACTAGAAGGTGTCATTGACATGCACACTCCCCTTAATGGCATGAACTTAAGATGAATCAAGTGCATATGATCTTCAATGTGATTTTGATGCAACAACATCCAGGGGCAAGATAATCTTGCATCAATGTTTTGAATAAATTTGCAGTTCGCAAACACCATTTTTGAAGAAGTTGGAAGCATACTGGCACATCCAAATTAAAAATTATAACCTCAAATTGAAAATTATAATGATGTAAAATAAGAAAATCAAATACGAGCATTCGGGGAGAGAGAAAGACAAAAAGCAAACTATGGAAGTGGAAAATAAAGAACACACAACATAAAAGAAAGGCAAAAGAGTGTGTGAGGAAGAAAATTGAAAAGCAAAGAACAATTAAAAATTGCATAGTGAGAGGAATAGATTGCTAGAAGTTTGAAGTTTTTATTTTTTTATTTTGGCAAATTAAAACAAGAATAAGGGCACTTGAGAGAAAATAAAGAATGGGTGAGAAGAGCAAACAAGGGTGCAACAACATAAAAAGTTGCATGAATTAATTTCATCCCATTAAAAATTGTAGATTGAAGATTGCTAGTGTGAGCACACAAAAATAGAGAAACTGTTAAGATTGGTGTCTTCATGTAGCTGAAAATATTAAGATTGTTGCCAAGGAAAAACAAAACCGGAGGAGGTGGGTGTTGTAGGAGAGAGAACAACTGCATATTAAAGTGGTGGAAAATACAGAGAGAAGAGGAAGAGAGCTTGGTATAAATAAAATATATTTTAAATATATAAACTTGGGGTTAGCAAGAGAATGCGTGGAAGTTTAATGGAAAGGTAAGGAAGAAATATTTTTATAATTCACATAGAAGGAAGATTATGTGATATTGAAATAATGGTGCCTTAAGGGAAAACAAATTATAAATTTGGAAAATTGATATCTATTTTGTGTTTTTTAATGAGTAAATATTTTAACATCATGTTTTGAAGAAAATGAAAGAAACACATACAAAATTTCCAACAATAATAATATAAATTGTTTTTTATTAGGGAAAAAACAAGTTTGGGGGGGGCCCAAAACCCTTACATCAGGTTTTGAATGGACCCAAAACCCTCTGGAATTAGATGGAAATCGAGAACCCACAAACAAAATGTTGCAAAAAGATACAAGCAAAGACTAACAACAGACCACCGTCAAACAAACATTAGCAAGGTAGCTAAGAACAAGTGAAGCCACCCATCAAGCCTAAGCTACTAGACAAGAGATGTCAACAACACAAGAGATCCAAGGGTTTTTCTAGGCTCCCTTAACCTGAACATTGGGTTTTAGCAAGGCACCCAAAAGCTTAACAACCTGATTCATGAAGAAATAACATAAAGAACAATATATAAATGACTAATCCTCCTAGACATTTGCATACAAGACAAAGATCAAGGGGTTTTGAAAGGCTTCCCAAAACTTTAGATTGGGTTTTCACATGGCCCCCAAAACCATCAAGGGCTCTCTGACTGAAATTCAACTTCCCTCTAGCAATACCCCTCTCTGCCTCAATAGAAAATGGACCCACCTAAATAGGATCAAAATAGAAACATACCAGCAATAGGAAAAGCAAAAAATGATTCAACCCCACAACCAAGGACAAAAGTAGACAACATAGCGCAGCAACCAACCTCTCCCATCAGGCAAGACACCACCTCCATAGGCATAGCCACCACCTCAATAGGAACAGTGAAAGAGGAAGAGAGAAGAAACATGCACCAAACCAAAACTATGGTTACAAGAGATAACTCCACATTGATAGGAGAAATATAGGGGAGAACCTTGTCAGGGACAACAAAACCGATTTGAGAAGACAAATCATTAAGCATCGGGCAATGTCAGCAATGTGCACAACCACGAAAAGACAAAAACCTAACCAAAAACAAACCACGACCAATCTAGGCCCTTGAAAACTGCCAGCAACTGCCTGATCACCAAGAAGAATAGGCCATCGAGAGTCCAAACACCAACAAAGCTACTCAAAAGATAAGATAAGGAGAACAAAGGAGCACAGCAAAAAAGCCTCAGATAACACAAATTGTTAACACGTGTGAATCTTTATTATTTCAAATTGAATATATACAAAAAGCCTCTTGATCACATGATCAAGGATAAATTGATTGAAAGATCAAAGACAAGTATAGAAATAGAAGTGCCTCAATAAATAGATGTTTTGAATCGATCATATTCACATGCATACTCATGCAAAATTCCAATTAGCTGCATCATACAAATTATATTTTTAGAGTTTCTATATAAACTCTGCAAGATTGCAGTTCTTCTTGTGATGTGGGATAAACCATCATTGGGTCATATTATGTAACCATCATCAGGATGAGAGACAGCTCAAGGAATCCTAAAATCTATTGAGGTCACACTATGATGAGCCATCATCAAGATGAGAGAGCTCAAGAAATTGTAAAAAAAATTTGCTCTAGTTGACAAATTAAATTGATGCACCTGAGTCAATTAACCAAGCATCATTACCTGCATGAGTCGCCAGAGCTGCAATAAATGCATCACCATCTTCCTTCTCAGACTCAGAATTAGAATCAATCTTCTTCTTTTTATTCTTCTTTTCTTCTTTATAGTCCTTACGGATGTGACCTGGTTTATCACAATTCCACCACATGACTTTGGACTTTTCAGGAGATTTCAATCTCCCTCTTGATTTGGACTTATCACGCTTCTCATTCTTCTTGACTTTCTCCTTAGGTCTTCCACGAATAGTTAGGAACTCCTTCAAAATATGGGATACCTTCCTTCACATCTCTTCACCAACTAGGGCACCCACCATATCTTCAAACTTCAAAATAACAGAAGTACTACCGATGGCCATAACAAGAGAATCCCATGAATTAGGCAAAGAAAAATGCAATATCTGATGTTTCTCCTCTTCAATCATCTTAACATTAACATATACTAATTGAGCCACCAACATATTGAATGCTTCCAGGTGGTTTGCAAATCATTCACCCTCTTCCATCTTCAAGGAATACAATCTCTTTCTCAAGAAAATGTGATTTAATAAAGATTTCGTTTGATACATTTCACCAAGATTAGTACATAGCTTCTTTGCAGTGTTTTCTTTGTGGACATTGATCAGAACAGATTCTGCCAAGCAAAGTCTGATTAGACCCTTGGCTTTTCAATTCATAACATCATACTGAGCCGCTGCAGTAGGATCTTGAGGCCTTTGTACATTTTCATCAACAACATCCCATAGATCTCGATCTATTAGCAAATCTTCCACCTTCAGCTTCTGCATCTCAAAATTCATTCCATTAAATTTATCTACCTCTATTTTCCCTAACGAACTTGCCATCTAAAAATTCCCACAACAAGATCAAAAAGTGTCTTCTGCACAAGCTCCCACTCAAATTTGGATTAGTTCAAAAAACCCAACAACCCACAACTAAAACCAAAGGTGATCAAGCTCTGATACAACTTGTAAGGAAGTTAAGTAGTAGAACAACATCCTACACTAACCTTGAGAGGAGGGTAGTGCAAAAAACTTTTTACAGATCCTCACAATATTTATAGAAAACATAAATAGATATAATAACATTCAAACCATAACACATTGTTTTAAGTGGGGAAAACCCTTTTGGGAGAAAAACCCCACACTCCAAAAGCTGCCCAATATATTATTCTGCAATTAAAAAAAGATAACAATATACTTGCTGAGAAATATCTTCGCAAGAGTACCACTAATCATAGATTCAGAGGTAACTCAATAGTTATAAGAATCTTACACACAACCTCTATCTCACGCACCTCATATATAGAAGATACAATACAAGAAATCGTCAAACGGTATTACAAATCCATGAGCTAAAATGATCCAATAAGGTGTAGCTGACCTTATCTCCCTTCTATATTCCCTATGACGTGTCCCTCCCTTTTTACAGCTCATTTATGTGTCCGATGTATTTTATATTTCCTATTTTAGGAGTACAAACTTCTAGAGACCATAACTTGAGAACCGTGTGTGTCCTATTGACGAACCATTTGAAGCACTGGAAAGCTCGCGAAGTGCTCTATTGCCTCATAAATTGCTATCTCATTTATTCCCACTTTTCAAGGCATTACAAAGCCTCTAAAGTCCTCAAAATCAAATTTAAACCTTTCATTGGACCCCTCCAAAATAAAAATTTAACTTCTTCAAAACTATCTGTGATCTTGCGACGTAACTTTACCAGAATGCTTATCTAGCCAACCATAAGCTTCAGGGAGAATTTTGTACCATTTCGTGCTCAAATGAAAACTTACTATAAATAGTAACCTCATGTACATGCAAGGTTGAGACACCATTTTCCCAACAATTTTTTCCTATTGTCATTTTGTCCTTTGTCCTTTTAAGGTCTTGACTTCATGTAATGCCCGCCAAAATACCCTAGAGAAATATAGCTAAAAACATGCTAATTTTATTTTATTTTTTTTAAACAATACAACACATAAAATCACTTAAGAAATGCATTGAGCACACAACAACAATTATGTGTTATGAACATAGAATAATTCACTCAAGCTATTCAAACAATTATGCAAGTGGAATACAATAAATCATTTCTACTACTCCCTAGGGTATCTCAATGCCATTACTTAATCTACCTACATAAGAAATAAGCATTTACTTTCTTCTAGTTCAATACCTTATAATCTTAATCATTATACACACATAGGTGCAACATAGAAATACCTAACACTCATGATATGCAACCTTCTTAATCTTTCATTTAATATGAGATTCTATCTTTCAATGCACCACTATTTCCTTTTTCACTTAGATTCATTTTATACACCAAGTCCAAATGTTCCTATTACCATTAACCAACCTCTGACTATAAACATCACCATACACATACCAAGATTAATCCCTTACATTGCATTAACATGATTTCCATTTACAATTAACTTCTACATAGTAATTTATAATTCTATGCTTCTAGCATACTTATTACTTCATCATGATTCCAAAAGCACATAATGCAATACTCACAAAGTCTCCTTAAAAATTTAACCCATAGCTCGTTTAATACTCACAAAATCTCTTACACTATATCAATTAACCAACAATCATTTTATTACAAATCAGGTAACTACACGAATTCATCTCAACACAAACTATGATACAATATCCTAATTCCATAACCACTAATAGCATCCACCAAATGGAGATATAACCTTAAACCATAACACATGATACATTATAATCCTTTCCTAAAGACAAGCATTCATTTTACCATCTACCCATACACTTACTAGTAATTTCTATTTATAAGATTAACAATTCATTGACTAAGAAGATCCATACAATATTTCATAAGGAACCTTCAATTACACCCCAATCATTATAACATTTCAATTCAATCATTAGATCACTGTCTACGAAGTATGATACTATAATTTCAAATTCTTTAATCATAACTCATAAACATGTGCTAAGATATCTTCCAACATTACTTAAACTCATACATCCTATCAAGACATAACATTTCTTCTACTTAAATCATTAGTTAAAGACTTCATTTCAAATCTAATATCATTATCATATCATTTACCCGATTTACTTTTAACATGGCTCATCAAGAATATAAAATACATCATTTCATTTTAAACAACAATACTTATCCACATCTCATGCATCCATTTCATTTAATATAAATATGTTACAATACACTCAAGGTTCATCATTACAATCACATACCATAACCAAAAGTTATCACTATAACTAGAACAACATAATCATTTCTCATAAGCATGATTTCTGTTACAACCATTACATAAGAATTTCATTACATAAATCACACCATCATTTACATTCTTGTTGTAATTATTATCCATGAACTATCTAAAGAAGCATCCTCATCCACGCAAGAAGAATCCAAAGACAGGAACATCCCAATGGTTTAAAAGCACCAACCACCCGACCATGTGGAACCAAAGGAACCACCCCCTGTGCTAGGAGATGACACAAGGTCCCAACACACACTCTACATCTAGGCTGACACTCAAAACCAAAGAGACTAACCAACAAGGAATTTCAAGCAAGAACTCACACAGAGCCACAAGAATAAACTCCCAGAGGCATAAAACTCATCAGGACATAAATGCATCCAATAAGCATAATCATAAATCATAACAGGGGAACACATGTAGGAGTGGAGTGTCATCACATGCCATCCTCATAACATAATAACACAAGGCACTAGCCTGATGAACATGTGGAGCTATCTCAACCTATGAGAGACCAAGGGAGATTAGCTTACCGTCTTCACGGCCTTCTCATGCTTATCCTAAAACATCCTCCCTAGGACTAAGCCATGAGGCTCAAAACTATTCATTATCTTGTTTAAATGAGTTATAATTACCCATCCCAATTAATTCATTATCAATGTTATCACTTGTTTACAATTCATGGAAAACTCCAATGTGCCCTGGTGGTCTAGACTTCATGCATCCTTACAAGGAACCTCATGCCAGCCTAGCTCTCATGACCCCGATCATCACAAGGAAACCCACTCCTTCTAACATGGCCCAACAATAAATCACAAGAGACTCTAAAACAAAATACCAATCTGCAACATACACTCATATGCATCCAATGACTTACTCCCCAAAACAAGGATATTCAAGTAGCCAAAATCACAATGAACCTCTTGGCAATACCACATCAAAAACTATAATTAACCATCATAAATATCATAAAAGCCTTTTAATTCAAATCTGATTTAAATATGAGACAAAACTGAAAACAAAACAGCAACCAAACTCATATTCATAAAGCCTTATGACAAGGAAACTTGACACGGTCAAAACTACACCAACATAAAAAAATGAGCCTCTTGACCAACAATAAACATAGGCATATCAAGCCATAAAATTTGCTGTCATTAATGAAAGTAAAACAAAAACAAGGCCAACTCACTTGCTGCCCCAAAACAACAACACTTCCAACTCACCAACCATAGCACATCAATATGGATGAAAGCACAATTCTTTCTCCAATAACATATGAAGGTAAATATGCTTGAAACCAACAAAATACATCAAATAAAATCAGATATAAAACTAAAAAACTTACCAACACCCTCAACAATGCCTTTGGTACAAGAATTAATTCGGAAAGTTTCACACAAGCAAGCAACTAGCAAATTAACCTACAGGAAAAACTGGAAAATGCAGAAATTGGAAGAAAATCTGATGTAGAATCCAAAAATCAATCCAAGCCTTTAAACCAATTCGAATCCAACCACCAACAATCTCCAAATCAATCTCAGAAATTCATTCACCAAAGATGCCAACCCCCTTGAATGCACATGAAGACCTATTTATCAAAAATAAAAAAAACAAAACAAAAACAAGCAAAACCATCCTCCAATCAAAATATTTCAAAAATATTATATTCCATACCTACCTTCCCAAAGTTCAAGAAAATAAAATATATTTTCTACCTACCATAAAATTCCAACCAATCAAATCCAAGGGTAGGTAAAATAAATTAAACCATTGACCTAGGGTGAAAATGACTTTTAAATAAAAGAATACAAATTACCCCCTTTTAAATTACTTAATGGGTAAAATAATATTACCCAATAAATAAAATTCACTTGAACATTAAATAAATAATAAACACTTGAAGACCAATATTAAATCAAAACTCCATGCACGACACAGACTCAGAAAGATACAGAAGGCTTTCAGCAAACCGAGAAATACAAATATTTCCCACAAACTATAGAATAAAACTTCACAACAAATTTATGCCTTCATATATTTCCTTCCTCACTATACAAATTTTAGATTCATTTCCCCAAGCTCACACATTCAATCTGCAGACACGGAGCATATAGGAAAACTGTAAAATAAAATATAAAAAGGTAGAATACATCTCCAACCTGCAACCCGTGTTATGGAAGAAGCTGAAGAAGAGATTCCACCAGCCAAACCAAATCCAACCCAAGATCTAGCCAAAATCCAAGAGAAAAGAAAACCAAAACCAAGAAAAAAACTTGCTGGAGAAAATTTTCCAGAGAGGAGCCAACCCCCGAAAACTTCACGGGAAAGAAAATAAAAAGACAAACATTAACCAAAAACCCTAGCCTCAATCTCAGCCAATCAAAATATTCCAATCTATAATATATTTTACCAACCCCACCATATAATATAATTTTACCTCCCTTTTTAAATTCAACCAATAAGAGAAGAGTGTAGGTAAGGTAAATATAAATCATGCTTTTTACAATTTGGTGAGAATGTTTTATCATTTTATTATTTATACAACCCACTTAATATAAAAGGTCAAACTAATAAATAAAACATGAGCCACAATTAAATAAATCAAATGGGGAGATTAAATTAAATAAACCAAAGGCTCATAAATGAATTAATGAACCAGATAAACATTAAAAGCCAAATAAATATTAAAACATAGGTGATTAAATAAATAAATACCAATAAAGTTCAAATTACAAATAAATATAAAACACATCATAAGCTAAACAATAAAAATTAAATAAATATTAAATCATCATTAAAATAAATAAACATTTAAATATCAAATAATCAAATAACCAAAAAGGCAAGAATCAAATAAATTAAATTAAACATTAGATAACCAAATAATCAAATCACTATTAATCAAAATAATTAAAATAAACATCATTAATTATTTAATCTCGCATCAATAATCAAATAGTCAATCTCAACATAAAAGGAATAATCAGCCAATACTAACATACTCACAACACAGAAGAAACTCAGCTTACTAACTATCATGACGACTTGCGCCAGACACTGACGACTCAAGTGAACAACTTAGATCTAGAGTATGTGAGGGGAAATTGTACCAACTCCGAACCACATACCATTGGGATTTAAAGACACGCTTAGACCTGTGGAGCCAGGTAAAGTTGATGTCCGGTACCTGCAAATCCTGCATCCACAAAGAACAATACAACATATGCATATATATTATAACAGACAAGGGTTAGAGAGTCGCAACGACACATTCCGCTCACAATGAGTGATGTGGCATTGTCTCTATCCCAAAGACAATCAGACAACAATCAAACATAGCATACGATCAGCTCATCATAGATAATCATTAAATATGGTCAGTACATAAAAACATCATCAAGTGCATGATTAGTATAGTTCATGATTATAGTAAGGCATGTAAAATTCATCAACACTTATGCTCATCAAAACACATGATCAATATAATCTCTTGATAATTAATCACATAATAAGTATATAGTAACTAATAAATCACATGATCAATAATGATAGTATCAACATCATATAAATCATCTGAAATAGCCTATGCCCAATAATGCCTATCATGCATGAATTAGAAGTCAACTCTAGTAAAAAAAAGTCAAGTTGAGGGTGGACACTACATCCTCCCCCCCTTAGACTCAACTTACGGGTAAGTGCACAAAGATGGTGGTCAAAAAGGGGGGTATAAGTGGACACTTTTTTTCTGAAATCAGGTGAACCTGAACTTGGAGGCAAAATTTTAAAGTCATCCACTTAAGATATGAAGATAATCAAAGAACAAATATTGTAGTACTCTGAATCTAGTTTCCAACCACTAAACTTTTTAAAAATTGGATAAGATTAAGGGGGTCAAATCCTTCGCACATGAAAAACAGACCCTAATTTTTTAAGAAAAACATAACATAGTGTCTGATGTGCGCATCAAAGAAGTCATATTTAGATTTAGTATTTTGAAAAATCCTTTGGCAGAAAGATAGTTAAGAGTGAGCACTAGAAGATGTGTAATTTTTTGTAATTTTTTGTTGAGTATTTTTTTTTAATGATTTTTCCAATAGAGCACATCCTGAAAATTAAGCACATGTTCGTGCGCGAAGCATAAGTTGCTCTAAAAAAATAAAAAATGCAAATTTATTTTTTTTAAATTGTAAAGAATCAAGTTCACTACAATAATATATAATTTTTTTAAAATTTGGATAATTATATCAAAATTTATTAAAAAAATGGTGCACATATGTCTGTGAGAACTATGGAGACACTAGTAAAAGAAATTCAATAATAATATGTTATTTTTTGTTCAAATTTTTTAAAAAATATATGGTTAGAAAGCTCAGAAGATGGGTGAAAATATGGTGGAAATTTTAGAAATACCCACTTGATGATGTATAAACTTGATGATGACAAAGTCAAGAAACCAAGTTGATAAAATAAAACATGCCAAAAAGGAGGGAAATGGAGGGAAATCAAACTTCCAAACTGTAGCTTTGTCATCCAGGTCTATTTCCAAGCTTAAACAGACAAAAGTGCGTATGAGGTACCTATGGTATGAAAAGCGCGTATGAGGTACTTATGGTGTAAGTAGCGCGTACGTTCTATCTTAACTATAAAAAGCACGTACGTTCTATCTTAACTATTGTGTGGGGGAAAAAATGACACTAAGCAAACATGCCCTAATCTCACTTTCAATCACACACTTGTGGAATACGAAAGAGCCTAAAGGTATCACACAATTGGCTACTTCTTTTTGTGGAAGAGAGAGCCATGGGCTACCTATTAGGATTTCTATTCCTTTGTTGCAAATGATAGATAAAATGATGCAAGTTCAACTACTAGCCCTAGAGTGCAAGTATGAACTAGTAACAAGATTGCAAGATTGAGGTTAAGTGATGAAAAGCTGTAAACACAAGGATAAAAGGAGAATGCAGATGTGTACCTGGGGTTAAAATCTAAGGGGATATGTTCGGGACGGGGGCGCATGCGCCGCTGACCTGATTCTGCACCTGAAACTGCTCCTTTTGGCAACCTGAAAGCTGTCGAAAAGTGCTAAAAACTGCTGTTGTCTGAGGGACCAGGGTGCCTAGCACCACTGTCCCAGGGACCAGGGCACCCAGCGCCCCTGTCCTGGTAGGACCAGGGTGCCCCACGCCCCTGTCCTGGTCTTCTGCACTGAATTTTGGTGTGAAGTTCAGTCTCCATCTGCTTCCATCGGATCTGCAACTTGCGGCGTCGTCCGATCCCGAAACCTGCATTTATATCTGAAAAGGTATGGTGTGCGGCTATATAGGGTTTTGCCTTAGTCAAACCCCCATTTCAGTGATTTCCACCTCCATGAATAGCCAAGTTGTATTGTAACAGTAATGTGTGTGCAGACCTTGTGTGTGTGCAAGATCCTAAAATGAAAGTAAGCAAACTAGAGCAACCTAGAAAGTAAACCCTAATTGCTTGTAAATGATAATGTAAATGCTCCAAATCAAGATGCAAAGTGATCTAAAGCATGAATACAAATGATATAATGAAGCTTATGCAAAGACATGAAAACAACATGAAATCATACCCAACCCCAAGGGAGGGGTACAAGCCAATCTTCAGTCAGTGATCCCTTATTGCTCTTCAATGCCTTCAAAGCCCTAAATGGATGAATGAAATTGATGAATGCTTGATGGATGGATGTTGAATGTTGTTGAAGTCTTCAAAGATCTGCTCTTTCGCTGCATAGAAGGTCCCTGAAGCCAAAATTCCGATCCTTTCAAATGAAGAAAGAGAGCTCTTATATATGAAACCCTAGGTCTTAATTTCAACTTTTGGCAGACCTAGAGATTGAATCTCCCGCCAATTTCTTGGGGTTAAGCTTTATTTTATGATTGGATTGGGCTCCTAAAATTTTGGAAAAAATGTCCGGGACCATGTGCACTCCGGGCACCATGGTCCCGACAACTTTTTACCAAATTTTCAGGGTCGTCGGATATGATGATTTTAGAGAGAATCCTGAAGTTAGAGGTGATTTTGAGATGTTTTGACCCCCAAAATCAAGCCCCCAAGTTCAAAATAGGACCTAATTAGGGTTTTTGATTAAATGATGTATTGGAGGAATAAAATGAAAAGGGGCACACTTTAATGAAAAGGGCCCAACTTTATGATATGGGAGATGATAAAATAGAACCTTAGACCTAATTAATTTAATTAATTAAGTGCTCAAGGGGAAATGCAATGCAAAATGCAAAATGTGCGAAGGCGGGTGCTAAACTAGGTGTGAAATTGTACCACCCTAGCAAGTGTGTACAATTTACGACGCTACAACTATAAAAAGCAAGTACGCGCTATTTTTATTATAAAAAGCGCGTATGCGCTATTTGTACTATAAAAAGCGCATACGCGCTATTTTTACTATAAATAGCACGTACGAGATAAGTTTATATACAAGGTGCCTCTCTCTCTCTCTCTCTCCCCTCTCTCTCTCTCTCCATCCCTCTCCCTCTCTCCCTCTCTCTCTCTCTCCCTCCCCCTCTCTCTCTCCATCCCTCTCCCTCTCTCTCTCTCTCTCTCTCTCTCTCTCTCCCTCTCTCTCTCTGTCTGTCTCTCCCCCTTCCCTCTCTCTTCCTCTCCCTCTCTCCCTCCCTCCATCCCCTCTCTCTTCCTCTCCCTCCAATATATCTTCTTTTTGTTTGCATATATATAAGGTGATAAGAAGATTGACAAGGTGGTCGGTTTTTTTTTTTTTGAGGATAGGATATAAAGTAGAACATTTGAAGAAAATGAATGTATTGGTTGGATAATATTTATGGGTTGTATGGTGTACTAAGGGGTCATATAGTGTATTATGACCCCTTAGGTGTCGTTATGGGTCATATGGTGTTCTATGATCCCTTAGGACACCATATGACCCCTTAGGACTCCATATGGTGTCGTTATGGGTCATATGGTGTCCTAAAGGGTCATATGGTGTCTTATAACCCTTTAGGACTCCATTTGGTGTCATTATGGGTTGAATGGTGTGCTAAGGGGTCATATGGTGTCTTATAACCCTTTAGGACTCCATATGACCTCTTACTTGTTGTTATGGGTCATATGGTGTTCTATGATCCCTTAGGACACCATATGATCCCTTAGGACTCTATATGGTGTCATTATGGGTCGTATGGTGTTATTAGAGGTCATATTGTTTCCCTTAGGACTCCATATGGTGTCATTATGGGTCGTATGGTGTCATTAGAGGACACTATATGATCCCTTAGGTGTCATTAGAGGTCATATTGTTTCCTAAAAGGTCATATGGTGTCTTATGACCCCTTAGGACACCATATGACCCCTTAAGACACCATACAACCCATAACAACATCATATGGTGTCCTAGGGGGTCACAGGATGCCATATGACCCCTCAGGATACCATACAATCCATAACACCACCATATGGTGTTATATGACCCCTTAGGACACTATTTGGCATCATTATAGGTCCTATGGTATTCTAAGGGATCACATAGTGTCCTATGACCCCTTAGATGTTGTTAGGGGTCGTATTTCGTTCCAAGGGTCATATGGTGTACAATGACCCATTGGTCACCATATGGTATCGTTATGTGTCTTATGGTATCGTATGACCCCTAGGACACCTTATGACTACTTAGGACACCATATGGTGTCATTAGGGGTCATATGATGTCCTAAGGGGTCATATGGTCTCCTACAACCCCTTAGGACACTATTTGATCCCTTAAGACTCCATATGGTGTTGTTATCGGTCATATGGTGTCCTAAGAGGTCAATTAGTGTTTTATGACCCCTTAGGATACCATTTTGTGTCATTATGGGTTGTATGGTGTGCTAAGGGGTCATATGGTGTCTTATGACCCCTTAGGACTCCATATGACCTCTTATGTGTTGTTATGGGTCATATGGTGTCATAAGGAGTCATATGGTGTCTTATGACCCCTTAGGACACATGCATGGATCCCTAGGATACCATATGACCCCTGAGAATACCTTTTGACCCTAGAGAGGGAGAGAGGGGGAGGAGAGGGAGGCAATGGGAGAGAGATACACCTAAGAGAGGAGGAGAGTGGATGGAGAGATATAGACTGAGAGGGAGAGACAAGAGATAAATGAGAGAGAGAGGGGGGGAGGTATAGAGAGATTTAAGAGGTGGATAGAGGGATTGGGAGAGAAAGAGAGACCTAAGAGGTGAAGGGAGGAGAGGTGAGAGAGAGAGAAAGAGAGGGTGAGAGAGAGGAAGGGGTGGAAGGATATTACAAGAGACTAGAGAGAGAGAGGTGCAAAGAGAGGGAGAGAGGGAGAGAGTGAGAAAGAGAGGTAATGAGAAAGGGAGAGAGGGGGGAGAGGGGAGAGGGATAGAATGAGAGAGAGACACCTGAGAGAAGGAGAGAGTGAGATAGAGAGAACGAGGATGAGAGGGAGAGACTTTAGAGATAGAGAGAGAGAGAGACTTAAGTGAAAAATAGAAAGGGAGGTGGGGAGGTAGGGAGAGAGTGGGAAAGAGATACACTTGACAGAGGAGAAGAGTGAGATGGAGAGATAGAGAGGTAGATAGGGAGAGAGACTTAAGAGAGAGAGAGAGAGAGAGAGAGAGAGAGAGAGAGAGAGAGAGAGAGAGAGAGAGATTTGAGAGAGGGAGAGAAACTTGATAGAGATATTTGAGAGAGGGAGAGAAAGAGGGTGAGGGAGATGAGAAAGAGATGGAGAGATACCCGAGAGAGGGAGATGCCTAAGAGACAAAAAGGTAGGGGTTAAGGAAGAGAGAGGGGGAATGTAGGGAAGAGATGAGAGACATAATGTTGATATGAGCATGCTGATTACTGAAATTTGACTAAGTCTAAAATTTATAAGAATACTCAAAAAACTAGAATTGGCATTATAACTCTTAGAGATTTGGAACCACTCTCAAACATCCTGACAATATATACATAAAATATAACTTAAAGTATAAGATAAAAGACAAAGAGAAATGTCACTTATACTTAAATGTTATATTTTATGTATATATCCTACTAAAAAACCTAATGGAATGCTAAGTGAATTGCACTTTATTGACAGACAGAACCGCGTACGTGGTTTTAGTTTTTAAACCGCGTATGTGGTTAGTATTCTTTAAACCGCGTATGCAGTTAGTATGTTTTAAACCGCGCATGTGGTTTAGCTTCGGTTAGGCTTGGCAAAATGAGCCTAAACACATATGGGGTTCTTTAAATTTGAAATACCTCATACGCGTTTTGGTGTTTTTCATGTGTTTTTTTGGTGTGTCCACTTTTCTGACCACCATCTTTGTGCACTTACCCCGGGGTGAATCAGTATTAAGACCAACTAAAACTAAAATCCTAAAAACAAACTTATATCAGATCTGAAACCATTTAACAAATATCCCAACTTCTTTAATCAGATCTAACAACCTCTTGATCAGATTTGCTTAACACATTAATCAAATTATTTATCACAACTATCAATACTTTCACCACTTAAGCAATCATATCAATTTGATCATATATCAACTTATCAACCTTATCAATCAGATCAAATACTTTCTCTAACAACTTCTTATCAGTACCAGTAACCTCTAATAAACTTCTGATAAAACAACATAACTGGTGTCTCAAAAATAATGCATAAAATGAAACATAAACAAGACCATCACATGAAAAAAATTTAATACATGAACACCATAATTTTTTGACATGGAAACCCAAATGGGAAAAACCATGGTGGGAGGTGATACTCACAATTATTTGTAATCTTTTGAAGTATGCCCTATTAGGAGCTTAGCCCTGTTAGGAGCTTACAATACGCCCTGTTAGGAGCAAACCCCGTTAGGAGTCACCCAGTTAAGGGATTTACCTAGCAGCCCGATTAGGAGCTTAATGACCTGTTAGGATCAACCTCATGAGAGGATTTACCACTCTTTTGAGAGTTACCTTGTTAGGGGACTTAAATGTTTAAGGCTTGTTAGAACCTACCCGATTAAGGGATTTAACCTGTTGCAATTGTTATGGAACAACAGTAAGAAAATGATTTGTTACTTGCACCTCTCTGCTTTCTTAATCAGATCCAATTATGCACAACACTCTGAAACTCTCAGGAAGATCTCACACTTCACTTGGATGACTCAACACATTCTCTAAGACCACTGACACAATGAGCATCAATTGTGTCAACCTAAATAGCCATCTCAACTAGGTCAACCACTAAACCCTAAATTACATCAAGAATTACAATAAAGATCATAAGAGATCATCTTAGATCAATCATATAGATCATAACATCAAATTAAAATGCAATATCAACCATTGGTTGATCGTAACTCATCACAAAAATCAGATTTGTACCAAAGTCAAATCCTTAGCTCATTCTGCTAAGCACTTTGCAAATTCCTAAGAAATTCCTTCATCATTCATACCAAAACAACATTTAAATCATTCACGCGGGTCGTGTCATGTTACCACCTTCATGTAGACTCATCATCAATCACCGCCATATCAAAATCATTACCAGTTTGATGATTTCTTCACTACTCTTTAAACCCTACTAAAACCTTAGCAAAACTTCATCAGAAATTTGAAACATATCTTCTGATAATCATCACAAGTTCTGGTTCCATTCACATCATCTTTCCATGATACAAGTTCACCATACAGACCTCAAATCACTGAACATTATCGATCGCCCGATTCAAGCAAAACATCTAAGTTTTACCCGTTCAAGTCCTATTTCACAGACTTTAGATATCTGTCGATAAACCAAATCACTTTGATGAAAAACCAAAAATCAAAAATCAGTAGTTCACATTAGTTTCCATCAATGAAAACACAAATAGTTGATCATGTCATCTAACCATAAAATATCATTCTTCTATCTTCTACCAGTTCAGTCATCATCCTTCAACTACATTACATGCATCATCTCATCTGCATCAGCTATGCCAAATGCCAACATATTGTTTTGCTATTGGCTATAGTGGAATAATATTGTGGGTTCAAATCCCATCGTGGTTTTTCCCATTTCGGTTTCCACATAAAATTTTTGGTGTTATGATCTTGTAGTCGATTGTTTTATGTTCCTGCATTTTAGTTTCATGTTTATGCTTATGATGGTTTAAAGTTAAGTCTAAAAAAATTGCTAACCAGTAGATCACTGATTCAACCCCCCTCTCAGTGATCCCTAATTCCAACAATTGGTATCAGAGCCTAGTTTATTTGAGGATGCTTAACCACTTGAGGAAGGTGTGGGAGAATGAATCAATGGATTCCGATTTTCAGAGACAACTCAATGTGGCACTTGAGGATCTTGATGCAACAAGAAGTGAGATTAGTTCCTTGAAAAGAAACTTGAATATTGTTGATGATTTCATTAATGAATTTAAGGTTCAAGTGAACACTTCAAGAGACAAGAGGAAAGAATTGATGGATAAGATGAAGGAGAAAGAAGATCAAATCATGGAAAAATAGGGTAAAGTTGACGAAGTTGACAAGCTTGAGAGAGAGAATGCTACATTGCAGAATGAGATGCAATCCATTGTGATGAGGCTAACTAAGGAGATTGAGGACCAGAAGAAAAATGAAGAGAATATGGCACAATCATTAAAGGAAAGAGTTGATGAATGCTTCAGACTTACCTATGAGAATGATTAGTTGAAGCTTGAGTTGACATAGTCAGGGATAATGGTCAAGAACTTGAAAGACATATTTTTGCCTTAAGAGATGAACTTGCTACTGCTAATGATTACAAAGATAAATTCAAAGCTATCTCAACAAGGCTTGATGAGATGCTGGAAAGTCAGAGACATTGAAAGAACATGCGAGGACTTGGATTTGAGAAAAGACAATCCTCCAAATCTGGACAAAGCAATGAAAATATTTATCAGAAGAAGAGAAAGAATCCTCTGGTAAGACAACCTAATGCTCATAAATTCAATGGTAGATGCTTTACTTGCAATAAATTTGGTCATATGGAGAATCAATGTAGAAGTAGGTGTTGGCATTATTTCCATTGATGTCAACAAGTCCTACAAAGATGTCTTGAGGATGCAGAGAAGAAGTGTTGCAGGTTGCAGATCAGGATAGCTATACCAATCAAGTGTTAAGGTGAAGCTATCTTATCGGGATAGCAACGCTGAAAAACAAAGCAGAGCCACTTATCGGGTTAGCTGACAAAAGAGACATAATGAGTTTGTGTTATGTTGATAGAGTAAACTATTTCTACATCGTTGTGTCGGAATAGTCATGCCGACCAGGAGACTAAGGATACCTATCAGAGTTTCTATTGAAGGTGGAATAGCTAATTTCTACTGTGTCGATAGTATAAGCTATTTCGATAGAGGAAAATGTAGAGAAGACCATCTTAGTAAGTTCATCAGAATAACATATGACAATATGGAGAAGGTCTTTGGAGTTCGATTTCGGAATAGCTACACCGATGTTGGTTCATGTTAGGTCATCATGATAGGTTGTTTTGATGGGTTAGTGTCTAAGTGCTAAGTTGATAGTGTTGGATATTCTGATGGAGGTTCTCATCAGAGTAACCTATGTCGATGCAGTTTATCACCGCGGATCTTGTGTTCGGAATACCTATGCTAATAAAGGTGAGCTGATAGTATGTCATCGGTATAACTTGTTCGATCAATCTAACACATTTTTTCTATGCCGATAGTTATGCCTACTCTAATAAGTGGTTGTTTGGAGCTTAGGATAACCTATGCCGATAAGGTCAGTCAACATGGAGAATATGCTCGGGATAGCCTATGATGACATATGAAATCAAAGGTGAAGATTTCATCGAAGTAACTCATGCTGATGAGAGTGATCAAAGACATCAAATGGCCGTCATGATAGGTTGTGAAGATGGAGTAAGTATTAGAAGTCTGTCTAATAGGAATTGTTATGTCGATGAGGGGACGAGGTGTTACATCGGGGTAAGTCATGTCGATAAGAATGGTAAGTTGAGATGAACGATCAGTGTAACCAATAACTATCAAGATAACACCTCAAGGTCCAACCGACTATTAAAACTACACCGATAGAGCTTTGAGAAATCGACATCAAGATTGCTATAGCGATGAACATGTTTGTAGACCACATAACATGAAGGTTAGTCACAACATGGAAATCGACCGATTTGTGCAGCCCGATAGTCCATATGGATCTTGACCGACCTTGAACCTCTGAACTAGATGAAGAATATGAGGACATTTGGCTCCTTTGTGGTCAAAACAAATTATATTTGTGAAAGTCGATGATGATAATGTTTGTTGTTGATTCTTCCAGAGGTAGGTCGATAGAAGATGATGATCCCATTAATGGTGAACTAGTTGTAGATAGGTTCATAGCTTGAGATGACCAACTCGAAGGAGATCAGATCTTCTAGATAGATTGAGTTTGCTAAAAATAGAAAATAAGTGCAAAAAGTGAGCAGAACAGAGTAGGGTCATTCAATGCAGAGGTTGATAAAGGATAAATAATGTATTAATTGTGGATCAGTAGCAGTTGGTTGATGGGATCGAGGTGATCAATAGAGGATGGATCATATTTGTTGAGAAGATTGAGATTAATAAGTTTAGTAATCTATGTACAGAATGACCTGAAGACAGGTAAAGCACATTTAATGTGAGCGGCTATTCTGAGATCATTTAGACAGAGAATGACTTATTGTTCAGGCTGAGGTGTATGTTGATGTGGCACGTGGAATCGCCACAATGACAGCTGAGATCAAGTCCACCTAGTTGAATCTTGTAGATCTATGGCTGAAATTCAAAGTTGATCATGAATACAGGCTATTGGAACTTGAATTGCCATCTGGGAGAATACAAACTGATTGCATGAATGATCTGCATGTTGTATAGAAACATGTGCACATCTGGTGATATGATAACGAGGCAAATAAGTTTGTCTGAGTAGTAATAAGGTATGATCTGGCCAATTGTATGGAGGTTGGTATAGTTGATGAATGTAGCCATGAAGAACAGAACCGTGTGACCTAGTAGAAAACAACTTATGAATAAGATAGGATGTGTTGTGACTAAATGATTGTAGGGTGGTGATGTGTGTACATAAAATGGAGGAGATCAGTTTAGAATAGAGTAGAGTAATGTAATGAGTATGATAGCAGCAAGTAGAGATAAAAAAGAGAGGAGAGAATAGACAGTTGTGAGAATGTGGTCATAGAGAGTGAACTCAGAGAGCAAAACAGAGTAGAGAAAGAGCAAGAGGCAGAAGTATGTACATACCAAGAGATAGGGTGTAGCATAGGCAAGTGACCAGAATAGAGAAGAGATAAAATATCTAAGAACAAAGAGGGAGAAGACAAAGAGCAAAAAATAGAGAAGAAGAGATCAGAAAGAGAGCAAATCAATATGGTGTTGCAAAACTTCATTTGCAACAAGGCATATAATTTGTATTTGAAAACTATATTTATTGTAATCTTTGAGTGGGTGCTCAAAGTAGGGGTAGGTTCTCCTTTGAGTAGAACCTCATAAACTGTAGGGGTTGGTGCTCCTTGGGTTGGTGCTCCTTTGGGTTGGTGCCCATAAAAGTTGTAACCAGTGATTTCTTTGTGAGGTTGGATTGGAGCAGTAGACTCCAGTAGCTATTTTCACCGATGTTTTTCCCACTAGGGCTTTACTCATACATCTGGTGTTATGTGATGTGCCTCTTATGTGTGTGTGCTTATATGTTTGATACCTTTGCTCATTTATTTATGATTGTTGTTAGAAATGATTAGATCCTTTAGAAGGTAAAAGTTTTTATTGATCATGATTGATTCACCCCCCTCTCAGTGGTCCATTGTGTTCCAACAATTGGTATCAGAGCCCTAGGGTCCCTAGTTGAAAATCTTTCTCTAGCTTGGGCAGATTCTGGCTTGTGAGCACAATGGTTAAATTTGAGTCAATCCTTGCACCTATGTTTAATGGTTCAAACTATGTCACTTGGAGTGGAAAATGGAAGTCTATTTGTCTTCTCTAGGCTATGATGTTTGGATGTTAGTTGTAAATGGTTACTCTGTTCCTACCTATCCTCATACTAAACCTGATTCAAAAAGAAGATATGAATACAATGATGAAGTCATGAAGGCTATTCTCAGTGGGCTACTAGATACAGTGTCTTCAAGGTGGATAGATGCAAGTCTACAAAGAGCTTGTGGAATAGACTAAAGAAACTATATGGTGAAGAACCTACCACTACTGGATCAAATTGTGAGAGGAAGAATATCTATGAAGTAGATAAATTTGAAGTTAATGTGTGCAGACCTGTCAGTTGCTACATTGAAGGTGAGAATGAATCACATTCATTCATGGCACAAGAGACACAATATGAGGAGAGAACATCCTATTGTGATAATGTATCACCTTCCTGCAGGAAAGGTCTTTTTGGTAGTGATAATGATGAATATGAAAGTGAGGTTGAACTTGACTCTGGAGGAGAACTATTATGTACCCTAGAAGAATGGAAAGAATTCAAAGTTTTTAAGAAGTCAGCCACAAAGGAACATGATTTGTTGAGGAAAAGTCTTGAAGAATCAAATTAGTGTATTGTTGCTATGGCAACTGAATTAGAAGAACTCAAAAAGGTGAGGAAAGAATAAAAAATGTATAAAGATGCAGCTATTGAAGAACAAGACCGTCTGGATAAGTGTCTTAAAGAGTCAGAACAAACTACTGCAAATTTAAAGGCACAAGTGGATGGTGCTACAAAGATAATTGAAGAATCAAAATCAGATTTTGATACCAAGAAGTGCAAGTGTAAAGGCATGGAATCAAAAGATAATATTCAGCTTCTAGGACATCATAACAAAATGGTGTTGTGGAGAGGAAAAATAGAACAGTCAAGGAGATGGCAAGGACAATGTGGAATGAAGCAAATATGCCTGATGTTTATTGGAAAGAGTTAGTTCACACTGTTGTATATACACTAAATAGAGTGCAATTAAGGGTGAACAACAATATGACACCTTATGAACTATTGTATGACAGGAGACCCTCTGTCAATTATTTCAAGGTGTTTGGAATCAAATGCTTCATCAAAAGCGATGGAGATGGATTAGGAAATTTCAGTTCAAGAAGTGATGAAGGTATCTTCTTGGGGTGCTCAACTCACAATAAGGCCTACAAATGTTTCAATAAGAGGCTAAAGAAGGCGATTGGGAGTGTACATGTAAGCATGGATGAAGATCTACATAAATGAAAACAGAGCAAAATAAATGAGATTGAAGAATCATCCAGTGAGTATGAAGATCAATCTAAAAGTGAACAAGAAGAAGTACCAATCAAGACTCCAAATAGATATGTGCAAAAGAATCACCCTGAAGAGCAGATCATAGGCAACAAAAATGAGGGGGTACAAAATAGAAGAAGACTTTCAAGAAATAATGAACAAGTAATTTTTGCCTTATGATTGAGATGGAACCCAAAACATATGATGACGCTAGCAAAAGTGAGAAGTGGATGAAGGCTATGGAAGAAGAGCTTCTGCAGATTGAAAAGAACAAAACATGGGATTTGGTTCCTAGGCCAACATACAAGAATGTTATTAGCACTAAATGGGTCTACAAGAACAAGATGAATGAAGAAGGCAAGGTAATAAAAAACAAGGCAAGACTTGTATGCAAGGGGTATGCTTAGGTAAAGGGCATAGATTTTGAAGAAACATTTGCACCAGTTTCAAGGCTTGAAGCTATAAGGATGTTCTTGGAATTCTCAACCTATAAAGGATATAAAGTATATTAAATGGATGTCAAAACTGCATTCTTGAATGGTAATCTTGAAGAAGAGGTCTATATTGAGCAACCTGAAGGATTTCAGCTACATGAAGATGAGAACTTTGTGTGCAGATTGAGAAAAGCTTTATATGTTTTGAAGCAAGCACCTAGAGCATGGTATTCTGGGTTGGATAAGTACCTCCATCGAGAAGGTTTCAAAAAGGGAAATGTTGATAGAAACCTGTACATTAAGGTGGATGGAGACCACATGATCATTGTTGTTGTGTATGCAGATGACATCATTTTTGGAGGCAACAAGGAAATTTTATGCAAAGAGTTTGCTGATCAAATGCAATCTGAGTTTGAGATGTCAATGCTTGGAGAGCTATCATATTTATGTGCTTTGCAAATTTCTCAGTTAGATAAAGGAATATTTATATCACAAACAAAGTATGCAAAGGATATGTTGAAATTTTTTCAAATGGAGGACAAAAAACTGGTTAGTACTCCCATGGTGACAAGATGCAAATTAAGAAAGGATGATGAGTCACCTAGTATAGATCAGACCTTGTATAGATCCATGATTGGCAGTCTATTGTATCTCATAACTTCAAGGCCTGATATTGTGCAAGTAGTGTGCATGGTAGCTAGATTTAAAACTACTCCAAAGCAATCACATGTGAATGTTGTTAGAAGAGTCTTCAAGTATCTACAGGGAACACTTGCTTATGGCTTGTGGTATCCAAAGAAAGGAGATCTCACTTTACAAGCCTTTACTGATGCTGATTGGGCAAGTTGCATCGATGACAAAAAGAGCACCAGTGGTGGAGATTTCTTCCTTGGTGATATATTGGTCTCATGGCACAACAAGAAGAAAGATTCTATCTCTCTATAGACAACTGAAGTAGAGTATATTGTTGCTGCCCAATGTTGCTCACAGGTTTTGTGGACGAAATAAACCTTAAAAGATATTCAGGTATCATTTTTAGATCCTATTGCTATAAGGTGTGCCAACTCAAGTGCCATTAACATCTCCAAGAACCCTGTTATGCACTCAAGGACAAACCATATAGCAATTAAGTACCATTTTCTCAGGGAGAAGGTTGCGGAGAAGGAGGTAAAGGTTGAATATGTTCCCACAAGTGAGCAGGTTGTTGACATTTTCACAAAGCCTCTTTCAAAGGATATAGTTGAGTATCTAAGATATAAGTTGGGTGTTGTCCCACCTTCCTTCGGCACTGAAACATATTTATGAGGTCTTTGGTTTAGGGGGAGCTTACTATTTGAGTACTTTTCATCCTTGAACCTCATGTTTGTCTCATGGGGAGCTTTGAAATTTTTTGTGAGTAGCATCAAAGCTGCCTTTTATATTGTAATAATGGTTCATCTAGTGGAATATACTGAAAGTATCAACTGATAGGCATTGTCTAGGCTGAATTTCGACAGACTAAATGAGTGCAGGGGGAGAAGAAGTGGACATGCTTTTATGGCAGGTGGTATGCAAGTCCATTTGCCATTGTTGTCGAAGGGGGAGAAAGAGATGCATGTGTGTGTTGCAGAGTGTGTTGACATCAACATCAAAGGGGGAGATTGTTGGTATCATTGCCATTGATGTCAACAAGTCCTGTAGAGATGTATTGAGGATGTAGAGAAGAAGTGTTGCAGGTTGCAGATCAGGATAGCTATATTAATCAAGTGTTGTGCAGGTGAAGTGATATTATCAGGATAGCAATACCGAAAAAATAAAGGAAGAGCCACTTATCAGGTTAGTTGACAAAGGCAGCATAACACGTTTGTGTTATGTTGATAGAGTAAACTACTCTGACATCATTGTGTTGGAATAGTCATGTCGACCAGGAAACTGAGGATACTTATTGAAGTTGCTATTGAAGGCAGAATAGGTAATTTCTACTGTGTCGATAGTATGTTATTCTGATAGAGGAAAATGTAGAGAAGACCATCTTAGTAAGTTCATCGGAATAACATATGCCAATATGGAGAAAGTCTTTGGAGTTCAATTTCAGAATAGCTAAGTCAATGTTGGTTCATGTTGTGTCATCGAGATAGGTTATTTTGACAAGTTAGTGTCCAAGTGCTAAGCCAATAGTGTTGGTTGTTCTAATGGAGGTTCTCATCGGAGTAACCTATGTCGATGTAGTTTATCACCACAGTGATTGTGTTTGGAATTCATATGTCTATAAAGATGAGCTACCAGTATGTCATCAATATAACTTGTTTGATTGATCTAACGTATTTTTTCTATGCCAATAGTTATGCCTACACTGATAAGTGGTTGTTTGGCATGAAGTCTTTTAGCTACGCTTGGGATAGCCTATGACGACAAGTGAAATCGAAGTGAAGATGTAATCGGAGTAACTCATGCCAATGAGAGTGATCAAAGGCATAAAATGGCCATTGGGATATGTTGTGAAGGAGTAAGTGCTAGAAGTTTGCCCGAAAGTGATTGTTATGTCGATGAGGGGAGAAGGTGTTACATCATGGTAAGTCATGCCGATAAGAATGGCAAGTTGAGATGAATGATCAGAGTAACCGATAACTATCAGGATAACACTTCAAGGTCCAACCAACTATCAAAACTATACTGATAGAGCTTTGAGAAATCGACATCGGGATCACTATAGCAATGAACATGTTTGCAAACCACATAACACGAAGGTTAGTCACAACATGGAAGCCAACCGATTTGTGCAACTCGATAGTCCATATGGATCTTGATTGACCTTGACCATCTGAACTGGATGAAGAATATGAGGACATGTGTCTCCTTTGTGGTTAGAAAAAATCAGATTTGTGGAAGTAGGTGATGATAATGTTTGTTGTCGATTCTTCCAGGGGTAGGTCGACAGAAGATGATGATCCCATTAATGGTGATCTAGTTACAGACAAGTTTGCGATACGAGATGACCAACTTGAAGGAGATTAGATCTACTGGATAAAATGAATTTGCTAAAAATAGCAACTCAGTGTAGAAAGTGAGCAGAATAGAGCAGAGTCACTCAATGTAGAGGTCGACAAAGGATGAAGAATGGATTAACGGTGGATCAGTATCAGTTGATTGATGGGATCGAGGTGATCAACAAAGGATGGATCAGATTTTTTGAGTAGATTGAGATTACCAAGTTTAGTAATCTATGTATAGAATGACTTGAAGATAGGTAAAACACATTTAATGTGAGTGGCTAGTCTGAGATCATTTTGATAGAGAATGACTTAGTGTTCAGGTTGAGGTGTATTTTGATGTGGTGCGTGGAATTGCCATAATGACAGCTAAGATCAAGTCCATCTTGTTGAATCTTGTAGATCTACGAATGAGATTCAATGTTGATCATGAATACAGTCTCGCAGGTCTTGGAACTTGAATTGCCAACTGGGAGAATGCAAACCAACTGTATGAACGATCTGCATGTTGTATATAAATGTGTGCACATGTAGTGATATGATAATGAGGAAAACAAGTTTGTCCAAGTAGTGACAAGGTATGATTTGACCAACTGTGTGAAGGTTGGTGTAGTTGTGAAGAACAGGGTCGTGTGATCTAGTAGAAAATAACTTATGAATAAGATAGGATGTGTTGTGACTAAATGACTGTAGGGTGGTGATGTATGTATAGAACATAGAGGGGAGTAGTTCAGAATAGAGTAGTTTAATGTAATGAGTATGATAGCAGCAAGCAAAGATAAAAAAAGGAGAGAAAAAACAATTGTGAGAATGTGGTCACGGAGAGTGAAAACTCAAAGAGCAGAACATAGTAGACAAAAGAGCAAGAGGTAGAAGTATGTACAGACCAATGAGTGAGAGATAGGGTACAACATAGGAAAGCAACCATAATAGAGAAAAGATAAAACACAAAGAAGAGAGAAAATATCTAAGAACATAGAGGGAGAAGACAAAGAGAAAAGAATAGAGAATATGAGACAAGAAAGAGAGAAAATCAGTAAGGTGTTGCAAAACTTCATTTGCAACAAGGCATATAATTTGTATTTGAAAACTATATTCATTGTAATCTTTGAGTGGGTTATCAGAGAAAGGGTAGGTGCTCCTTTGAGTAGAAGTTCATAAACTATAGGGGGTGGTGCTCCTTGGGTTGGTGCCCTAAAGCTAGGGGTTGGTTCTCCTTTGGGTTTGTGACCATAAATGTTGTAGCCAATGATGTCTTTGTGAGGCTGGATTGGAGTAGTAGACTCCAATAACCATTCTCACTGAGGTTTTCCCACATTGTGTTTTCCTCGTACGTCTGGTGTTATGTGTTGTGTCTCTTATGTGTGTGTGCTTATGTGTTTGATACCTCTGCTCATTGCTTCATGATTATTGTTATAAATGCTTAGATCCTTTAGAAGGTAAGAGTTTTTATTGATCACCACTAATTCACCTTCCTCACAGTGGTCCATTGTGTTCCAACATTAGGATGAATAATGGAATGAACAACATGAATAATGTTCCTACCTTTACTGGTCAGTGTTTCATATGCAATAATTTTGGTCACAAGTCAAATATGTGTAGAGAAGTAATGAATAACTTCTGAAATACGAGGTTCTATGCTTGTGGGATGTTTGAGCATATCTCTAACAAGTGTGCGATGAGACCAAATTAGATGAACTTCAAACCTATGAGAATGTTGTTTGTTGTGCATGCAATAAAACCAAACACATTGAAAAGTACTGCAAAAGCAAGAATATTGCACTGTTAGACAAGAACAAATCAGATTAGAAGGGCAAGGTAAAGGTAGAATAGATCAGAGACAAACATGAGAATATGTGGGTCAGAAAAGATGAATCTAAAGCAGACAATGGATCTGCACCCGAATCTGGTGCAGGATCTTCATCTAGTAACTAGGTCTTTATGCCTTAGGGGGAACTTTTCATGCAGATTCTAAGAACCCCCTCTTTGGTGGTCTACAATCAATTCTAGAAGGTTAAAAAAGGTTTAAATCATATATGCAAATGTTATCCATAATTTTTAGAGAAGATTTGATGCTCCAGTAAGCAATTCTATGAAAATCAAGGTAACCGATTGCAACATCTATTGCAATGAAGAATTAGGTTCTTGAAGGTTAAAAGGGCATTTCAAAGCTTCATTCATCACAATGTGATTAAGAGAATAGTGTAGAGAAGAAGAGAAAAGCAATTTGATGATCTCAATAATGATTTCAGCGATCCTAAAGAGAGTTCCAGTGTCTGGTTGTGAATTAAGGTATTTATCTATTTCAGACTATCATTTTTCACAAACCCTAAGTTTGAAATGGCTTCAACTTCTAGAATTTCTACCCTTCTTATTGTGGAGATTAAGGATAGAGATCAACCTATTTTTAAGAAACATCCTTTTACATCTGTCGAGGATGATCCCAAAGGTGCATTTTCCTTTGTACCCTACGATGTTCTTCACAATGAGGACATTAGAGCATACATCCACTACGATCTTGATGAAATTGAGAGTGCATACATGTTTAACTTGAAAAAAAAACATTTGGTAGATAGCTTGGGAAATCTCAAGACAGAATATCAACATTTGCAGGTGAAGGATTTTTCTTAGTTCGTGTATTTTCTGACTTTTGATGAGAAAAATGGATCTGGTTTGTACTTAACAGAATCCATGATGAATTTATATGGTTGGACAAGCACCACAAGATTATCAGACAAGCACCACAAGATTACCAAGCAAGTAATCCAGGTTGTGACTTGTCTGAAGTCATCTGGTGAAGTTCCTAGTTTGAAGAAGATATCAAACAAATCATGATTTTCACCACTAGTTCCTAGTTTGACAGCAGAGTGATGACCATAAATAACATTCTAGAGCATGATGTGAAGTTTGCATCTATGGTGCTCAGATACAAAGTTTACTAGTCAAGTAGGCAAAAACTCTATCTCTGGTACTGTTATATACTCTGCCTATTTGATGTTGAAGGAAGATAAAAGGTATGACTCATGTATTGTCCTTCTGAATGAGTTGCTAAGAAATTTAAAGAAAATCAAACAAGACAAGAAGCACACTTTTAAATTTGGCACCCTTATCGTCTGTTTGGCTTTCTACTTCATGAATGAAATCCCCGGTGTTCAAGGAAAGGTCCAATGGGCCTATGACAAGCCGGTTGCCAGGAAAATCTAGGAAGGGATTATGGGGATTGGTGATGCCACAATGAGGATATCTACTATGTGGGGTTATTTCAAAACTTTCCAAGCCACAATGAAGAGCGGAGAAAGAATTCCAAAGGAAATAGTGGATAAGTATGAGAAAACGATCTACTTCATGGTTGACAAGAACCAATGCTTCATGGAAGAAGTTGAGCCTATGACTATATGGATTATTCCTATGGGATATGAAGTTGATGCAACTACTCTAGATGTCTATGCTCAATATTTCTTGAGTTGGTCGGTTGATGAGAAGGAGGAAATATTTGGAACATTCAAGGAGAAAGACCTTGAGTTTCACAAACAGTTCACTACACCTGCTAGAAAAAGAAAAGTTTCAAAGATGGCTGAGGAAGTGGAAATGCAGTTGTGATTCACCCAAGAGGAGGTGAAGTAGGCCAGAGAGAAACATGCTCAGATGGAGGCCAAAGAGGAAACCAAAAATCCTAAGGCTGACCCAGTTCCCTCCAAGGCTAAACCAACAGAGACTAAGTTCTCGCCTACTCCGGTTGCACCATCTTCAGGACAAAGCCCATCTGGAAAGGGAGTGTTGAAGCAAAAGGAGAAGTCTAAGTGGACTTATGTTGTTGTTTCTTTAGTGGCCTCTGAGACAAAATCTGATGAGGAAGCAAGCAAGGCTAAGAAGAAAGGGGAATTTATAAGGGTGGTGAGGAAGCCATAGTCCGATGGAGATGAGCAAAGCAAGAAAGCAAAATTTGATCCTACCCCTATCGGAAGGCTCAAGAGAGGAAGATAGGTTAGAACTCAACTTGGCAAAGACCTTGAATCCATTTTCAATAGACCAATTAATTGATGAAATAATTGTTGATGGAAACTTGAAGAATCTTGGAGCTTATTATGAACATTCGGATGAGGTAGATCAAAGAAAGGTTGAAGAAGGTGTTGTTTTATACTTGCATAATTTTAGTAAAACATTGATTGAGTTGGAGTTGAGCATCCCCAAAGATTTTCTACAAAATCATGGATGCAAGGAGGCTAACAACTAGTAAAACAAATAAGGAAATGAAAGAAAGAGAGTTGATTAATGTTTGCACCTATATCACCCGAGATGAAGCCAACAAGAAATAATTTAGAAGAAAAAATAGGGTAAACAAATTGATGATTGGCAAGGTGGAAGAGGTGAGAAAGGAGAGTGAAGATATATGGAGAAAAATAATTGTGAATGACCTTGTGTACAAAGATGCATTTAAATTTTCTCAGTCGGAAGTAAAAGAAGGCGTTTCCAGTGATCAGAAGGATGAAACTCAGACTGAGGGACATCTAGAAGATCAAGGCAACACAACTCTTGATGCTGAGGCCAGTGATAATTCTCTGGTGGTAGATAGTTCAACAGACCCTGAGATTCAAAAATATGATACTACACCAAGTGGCAACACCAGTGCACAAGATAAAGGGGATGGAGCAGAGAAAAGGGAACCTGAGAAAGCAGAGATAAAGGTTGTTGAGGTAGACAAGTGTAAAGTAGTTGTTGATCCAACAATTGACACTCTTGTAGTCACAAGGATCCCACCTCAAATCTCCATTAATCAAGCTTAGGCTAGTCAGGATTTGGTAAAATCTAAGTCAGAAGACAAAAAGCTTATTTCGATGTCGATTGATGTTTTGCAGAAGGTGAATCTGGGTGTACAGTTAGATCCTAATGCTAGCCCCTTCGGTAAATTGTTACAATTGATTAATAGTGTAGATACCAATTTTGATTCTTTAGAAAAGTCTACTACTAAGAGAGTATTGGATGGATTTAAGGAAATAAGAATGCAAACATTCCAGAAGATGATAGAGTGAGATTGAATAAAGGTCTACATGTTATTTTAGATACATTGACAAAAGGTAGTAAATTGTATAAGTCTTGTCTAATTTTGCCCAAATTCATTGTAGCTATAGACAAGTGAATAAGTGTTTGCTAGGGTAAACTTGTTGCTATTTCATAGTCTTTTGACCCCAATGTAGCTCTGACCAACAGTGTTGAAGGGCAGATATTGGCTCTAAATGATCAGATCTCAAGCCTCAATGTGGAGAAGGAAATTTTTTTGTGGAGATTTGGTGAACTCTAGAACTTGATTGCCCCCTGGTTGGACACCATGTTAAGCAATAAAGTAGACCGTATGAAGGCAATGGCTCAACCCATGTCATTTGATCTAAAGAAAGTAGAGATTCATGCAACTATATTTAGTGCATCATTACAATTTTGGATAACTTGAAGAGTGGGTGAGACACTCACCTAGGATCTTTGAAGACCATTTTTGCTGACATTTTCAAGTATTTGTAAAGTCTCCGGTAGGTATCTATATATCTAAATTTTGGACAACACCCCATCTTTGGAATTGTTTTCAAAGGGGGAGAGAAAAGGTGAAAAAGGTACAATATAGAAGAGTGTAATTACAGGTTTCAAAATTCTTTTTATTCAGTGTTCAATTCTCAACACTTAGCCATTTTTCATGAGTGTTGTCATCAATGCCAAATGGGGAGATTGTTGGCAATTGACACTCATATGGTGGCTTTTGATGTTTGATTATTAGTTCATGGTTGTCATTGATGGAAAATTTTCATGAGATTCCCATCTGGTAATCACAGATCTTGATTTCCGGAAGAGGATGCCAACTAATAGCCAGTTAATCGGTATTCCAGGATGAATAGAGCGGTTTTGGTTTGGAAGCTTTCCGGTGATTGTTGAGCTATGCATCATGTATGGGATGTTTGAGCCAACATAGAGACATCATTTTATCATTTTTTTGGTGATCCACATTTATCTTTGGTGATCCAGTCAAGCTGACATGTGACTACACATTACATTAGAAGACCGACTTGATGTATGATCTATTTTGTGATTGTGGATATATAAGTTTGGTGTAGGAGATCTTATTGATGGATGGTATGAATGTATGCAAGTGAGTGGTGATCGAGAATCATTTGTAGCATAATTTCATGTGCACATTCTTGATCCGGTAGCTGACTGATACAGTGAACAGGACATAATAGAGCAAAACAACATAGGTGATTTAGTTAGTGTATTTGGCACTTAACCGAAACTCATCCAAGAATTGTAGATGTTGTTCATTTGTTGTAATTCATCATTGTAATTAATCAGTAAGGCAGTGAGCCTTCCGAGGTTGTAGCCCTTTTTGTATTTGAGTAGTGAGTTCTAGGCAGTGTGCCTAAATGCTTGTGTATTCCCCATATTGTAATATTGTTTTGCTACTGGCCATAGTGAAATAACATTGTGGGTTCAAATTCCACTGTGGTTTTTCCCATTTGGGTTTCCACGTAAAAATTTTGGTGTTATGATCTTGTGGTTGATTGTTTTATGTTCTTGCATTTTAGTTTCATGTTTATGCTTCCGGTGGTTTAAAGTTAAGTCTGAAAACTTACTAACCAATAGATCACTGATTCCAACAGTATCTACAATGGGAGCAGAGTCTATAGGTATTGTATCTCTTGGATAGAAGCTACAGTGAAGCACAAATGCAAGATTGATGCTATTGAGGATGAGTTACCGAATCTTGGCAAGTCTTTTGATTTTTTGAATGACAAGGATGGTGAGCAGAGGAAAACAATCAATTCTCTTCAAGTTGAACTCTTATTGTTGTAGAGGAAAAAAGAAGAATTTGTGAACATGTTTTGGAAGGTTAAGGAGATTGTTGAGGCCAAATTGGCTCATTTTTCAGCATTACTTAGGAATGCAGTTGAGTATGAGTAGAATCCATATGCTCTGGATAGTTTGTCTCATGTAGTTGATCTATTGGTAGAGTGTAGAAGCCTTTCAGTTAACTTTATTCTTGGGAAGTTTTTCTTCCAGATATGAAGGAGAAATACAAGTTCATCTTTCCAAAGAAGAGTAGTTGAAGGTTCTTGTACGGTGTTCAAGTTCTAGCATTTTTGCAGTTGTATTATGTTGTTTTTCTTCCTTTTCCTTTTCATTCTTTTTTCATCAAAGGCATCCTTTGTCCTTGATGTCAAAAGGGGGAGAAAGGAATGTGGTTTCTTGGAGTTGCATGAGTAAGGGGGAGTTGTACACAATTATGTTTTGGTTTTGCATATGCTTTGTGAGCAATGACAAAGGGTGAGATTCTAAGACTTGTGTGAATATTGTTGATATTATTGTCATTGATGTCAAACTAGCTATTCGGTTTAGACTAGACAATATATGTAGATCTGATTGGTCCAGATATTGGTTCAGATGTTATATGCAATCACTATGTGCAATTATTTTGTTATGAATAGATGTTGCTATTTGGGACAAGTGCTATGATGGAGGTAATTTAGTGTGGTAATCTCTGGAAGATCCTTGTTCTAGGATTTTGAGTTCTCATTGATCCCTACCTATCAATCATGTGTCCTGGTATTAGCTGTTTTAGTCATATCAGTGGTATCTCTTTGAGTTTCATGTTGTTGTATTCTCGAGTACATGTGTGGAGTCTGTGGTTTGGATATGTTGTACTTGATTTCATTATAATCCGTTAGTATTCTTGGGTCTGGATGACCCTGCACAATCCCGGTAATCTCAGTATATGCATTGACAAAATAATTATGTTAAGGAAGCATGTAGAGATCTTGTGGAGGCCAACATGAGTGTCTTGATAACATGTCAGACTTGGACGACATACTATTTTGTATTCTTTCCCTCCGGTATATATATGTACATATGTAATAGTATGAGGTATGACAAAATCATGATATGAAAGTGTGTGTGAGAAGAAGATTAAGAAAGTTCATGTGATATGTGAAAGAGAGTTAACAACAAAGGTAGCAGTGTGTAGAGTGTGAGTTGTAGACAACAAAGGTGGATAGTGTTGTAGTAGTCCTTCACTAGACCTATTGCAGGATAGTTATATAGAGATCTCTAACCGGATCTACTATAAAGTTTGTGAATTGTAATCTGAGAATTAATGTCATGCATTTGTAGATGCAATCCTTTTTTAGTTCAATCTTTTATGTTCTAGTGAGCATTCTAGCAACGAGCTGCTTCTTTGTATCTTTGTAGTGAGCAGTCCGATAGTGAGCCGCTTTTGTGATCTGGCTGTGAGCTACCCCTACTGTAAACACCATATAACTAGCTATATTCTCTTCATATTTAACACTCTCCATGGTTTTTCCCATTTGGATTTTTCACGTATAAAATCTGGTGTTTGTCTTGTGGTTGTGTTCTTGATGTTTATTCTACATTTCTTGTTTCATATCTATTAATTTTGTTGGATGAAGTTTTATATCTCTGTGGAAGATTAAAGTTAGAAGAAAGTTTTAAATTTGTGGGAATACTGACTCACCCCCCCCCTCTTACTATTCTGGTACTTTCAACCTAATCAACATCCATTACCAAGCTTAGCCCTCCCACCTTCCTCTCCCCTTCTGGTGGGAAGGATAAGAAACCCATTTTCTACAAGGAAAAAGGAAAATATCTTGGAAAAAACAAGAGAATCATCATTGATAATTCAGCCTCTAAGGAGTCAGATGAGGAAAACCCATTTCTATAAACTGATGGTAGAAGAATATCTTGTAGGCTTGCCTTTAGGAGTTCTATGGAGAAGAAGGTTAAACCCCAAAAAACTGTGGATACTGAGGAAGATATTGAGGAGGGCAAAGGTGGTGGAAAATTTAATGACCTGCTGAGAGAAGAGGTTGCCATGACACCTCTGGATATGGCTGACATGGATAACCTTGGGCCCCCTCTGGGTCGTGATAACTTGAACCCAAATACTGAGAAACCTGTTGATAAAATTGACAATGTGGCCTCAGAGAACATTATGGATGAGGCGGACCCTCTTATTCGTATGGATTTTGAGCTCAACACTGGGGTTCAGGTTGATGAGGGGGTTTTGTTGATGACGGGAATAAAGACAAGAAGACCAATAGGGATAAAAAGGGGAAGGAAGGAGAGATGGTTCTATCTAAAGAGGAGGAGAATAAGGAAATGCAAAAGGAAGCAGATTCCAAGGGAAATGCAAGGATGGACGAGTTGCAGACCCTCAATAGTGAGGTCCATGAGCTATTGAACCACATTGATAGTTTGGGCCCGGTTCTAGAAACAAAGAGGCTGAAAGAGGAAATTAGTGAAATCAGAAGCAGGATGGATGCTAGAGATAAATAAATTATCAGAATTAATAAATTCTACATCTAGGTTTTACACAGCTCCGCTTTCACACTCTCCCTCCTCCGTGATACGACTGTTGAGAATGAAGCTGACAAACAAGCTACCAAGGAACTCTACAGGTTCCTCTTTGATGATTGGGAAATGGCCCTAGATATGATGGGGTCCTGTAAATTAGCCTCTTATGTCTTAGGCTATTGGTCCTTGTTCCTCTTTTTTTGGACTTGAGGTATGCCCCTGTTGTGTTTTTTGCTACAAAATTTTGTCGCTCTCTATGTCTTAACAAATTTACCTCCTTTGTATTTATAAGTCGGTTCAAGGGTCGAATCTTCTTGCCTTCTAATTCCTAATTGGACCATGAGAATTGCTTGCATCTACATGAAATGACGAGAAAAGTTGGCCCAAATCAACATGAATCGACTAATTCAATGAAGGGTCGGCTTAACTGTGAGGATAATACATTTGATTAATTAATAATAAATTACACTAAAATTTATAAATACAAATACACATGAATTACACAAACAACTACACTTTCATGAAAATGGCTTAACAAAGTTACCTCCTTTTTATTTATAAGATGGTTCAAGGGTTGAATCTCCTTGCCTTCTGAGCCCTAATTGGACCACGAAAATTGCTTCCCTTACATGAAATGATGAGAAAAGTCGACCCAAATCAACGTGAACTGACTAATTCAACAAAGGGTTGGCTTAGCCATGAGGTTAATACATTTGATTAATTATTAATAAATTACACTAAAATTTGTAAATAAAAATTCGTGTGAACACACAAACAATTACACTTTCATGAAAATGGCTTAACAAAGTTACAACCTTTGTATTTATAAGTTAGTTCAAGGGTCGAATCTCCTTTCCTTCTAAGCCCTAATTGGATCATGAGAATTGTTCGCCTCTACATGAAATGATGAGAAAAGTCAGCCCAAATCAAAGGGAATACAATTTTTTTTGTTAATGATTGCGTGTTGAGATTTTTATAGTTGTGTTGGTGTTTTTTCCTACAACCCTCAATCCTAAGGTTTTCATCATATTCCAAGGTGGGGATAAAACCTTCAATGTGGTCTCTAAACTATCAATAGACTAAGGATAGGGAATTCCAAAAACACAAGGCTTTCATAGCCTTCTTCACTTCAAGCTCCACCATGCTTGGGAGGGTGTTCCTATTTTTGGGCTTGCTTTTGACAATAACTTTTTAACAACAACTACCTACAGGCTTAATGAAGATGGATTGTTCTCAGATACAATATCCCTCATGCTTTGTAAATAGTTGAGAACAAGAAACTCATAAAATAAGAAAGGGAAGGGGAAAATAAAAATGGATTTGATTTTAAATGGTAACTGACATTGCATTACTCCTAAATAGACCAGTGCTTATCCATGGGCCAAGAAACTAGAAAATACAACTCCAATAAACCTCTTACTAGCAAAATGACTCACATTAGTAGATTCAATATATGTTAATGCCTGACATTAATGAATTTGCTCCTATTATCCTGAAATTCTACTCATAGAGCCTTACTACACTATTCAGTTCACAATAGCATGCATACAAAACTTAGTTCTTTCCTTGAAAGAAATTCATACACATTCTACACAATTACAGGAAATTTGTAATGACAAATCTCCATATCATTGATAGTAAGATTCATATGAAACCCGAAGATACAATATGGAGACAATTTCAAAACAACATTTCATGACTGCCCAAACTAATTGGTATTTGCTAATATTAAAAAAATTACAACTTGCAAACTAATTCTGGCTTAGAATATAAACCTTTCCTATTTACATGCTTAAGACAATACAAAATTTCAGATTCCCTAGAAAGAAGAAGAAAGGATAATAAATAAGAATATAATAAGCTTCTAGAACATTCCTGTTGCTAATAGTTGTCCCCTTCCAGATCTGATTTTCATTTGCCATATGTCCTTTGCCTTGATCTGCATCTTTTCCCCTTTTTCCCACTGAAAATATTCTTTTATTTGCACTTCCCATGAGAGCACTCTTTATTGGGAGAATATTTGCTTGCAGTACCTTTTACCTTTGCTTGTAACTGGAAATATTTCACTTTATGATCAGTTGCCAATTCATTACATATTCACTTGAAATAATTACTTATTTGACATTTTTGTGAATATATTTCAAACCTTCTACAATCTTTACACATAGAAAATAAAAATATCCAACCCCTTCTCACCTTTTACTCTTGTGAAACATATTCTCTTATGATTATAAAAATCATATTGCATACTCATTACTCCTTGAAAAATGTCTTCACGTTTCAGTAAAAGTTTACTCCTCCCTTAAGTGAAATAATTTCACTTTTTTGTGCAGAACAAGATTTATGCTCACCACATAATTAACATATTTTCCCCTTGCATAATATTCCACATGTTGCACACTATCCCCTCTTTTGAAAAATATATTCCACCCAAGATTTACTTGCAATAAAGATTCACATCTCTTCTACTTTTAAGTGCATTTGTCTTTTACCTCACAATATTCTTTGTTGAAACATTTTCACTGTGGTGAAAATGAATGATTGTCATCACATTATGCACTCTCTTTAAATGTAGGCAATTACCCCCTTTAAAGAATTTCACTCTAGTAGAGGAATCATTTGTTGTAATTCACTCCTTGGGTGAAAAAAATTATATATCACATAGCATCTTCATTCAAGTGAAACCAATTTTCTCTCCTGACTGAATTCTTACTGTCTCCTCTTGGTTAGCCTCTAAAATTTCATGTGAACAATAGGTTTTCTCTTAAAAATATTTTATTTATAACAAGTTACACTATATTAAGTCTTGTTGAAATAACTGATAAATTTTCTCTTTGCTAGTCATAAACCCTAACAACTCCTCAATTGCTTCAACAAACTCATTTTATGTGTATCCTGCGAGCATTGCTTTTATGAAGCTAAATTTATTTGAGGTTTTATACATATTTCACATGCCTATGTCTCTGATTCACCATTTTTTACATATATGCCCATTCAGGTTATTGCTCTTCAACATTAGACAAAATTCTTTTATGCTCTACAAGATGTCCATATCCCAATCCAATATTTCTTTCATATTTTGAGGTTCATGTCTTGCAATACCCAGGGCGTTGCAAGATAGAAATTTTGAAAACCTACATTATTCTATGATGGATATTGATACCTACTTAAAAATATTCCAAAACCCTTTCAACAAATGAGTTTTATACATGTCTTATATATGCTTCGATATTTTGCATATATGTCAATTTGGGCATTGTAATCTGTAGATTTTGAGAAAGTCGCCTCTATCCCTATAATGCTTTGATGGCTACCCAGACATCGTGCCAAATCTCCCATAATGTCATACAGGTGAGAAAGATTTTGGAAGATGTTGTGGAAAATGGTGTTACACCTTCCATTGCATTGCTCGAAAGATGTATATTGTGCCATTATGGCTTCTAAAAGATTCGATGATACACCGGCCTATAGCATTTGTTGAGAAGTTTCAAAGTCTCTTCAATAATGTCTTATGCTCTGTGATCTCTGTGCATGATCTTTTTCCTTTTGCACACCCTAACCCTCCCTACAAAGGACTTAGAGCAAAATCTCATCACCTTCTAGGGGCTTGGTGGGACCCATTCCCCATTCTCCCCGAGTGCGAGAAGAGCTTGACATTCGGCCAACTTTCATATCCATTTAGCTCGGACACTTGACAAAGCTTAAAATATTATTCCAACAAGTGACAAGAGAGATATTTTATGTCATGCTCATTTTGAGCAGGTGCCACAGGACACGACGCTCATTTCATATTAATGTATCAACTCATCTACTCGAGACTTGGTGAATTCTCCATTTACTTTCACCGAGCCTAAACTCACTTACCCTCTTAATTGTGAATGGTCCCTTTTGTTCGCACTCATATAACTTTGTTTAAATCATAAGACTAATTTAAATAATATAACCATAACATTAACTTGTGAACACAATTTTGCAGCTTGATGAGGTAAGTCAGGTCCCTTGTAGGCCCAGCTAAAAAAAAAATCATTCTCAAACAATTGGGCCCAGAAACCAACTTGAAACCACTCAAACATTCACCTGTATCAATAACACACAAGAATATGCAAAATTTAATCATTGAAACCTGATTTTTAATACCTTTGCAAAAATGTCGAAACAAGCTCGAAGGCCCTAAAAACCACCTTAAAAACTGGTCAAATGATCAAATGAGACCATGCCACCTGACAGGGATGTAGTGTGATATATCTTGAATCACCCTACAAGAAGGATTTTATTAACAATTCTTGAGATACGAGATTTTAATAGCCAAAGTTGAGTACTTAGCTATTTCTGAACTGTAACCTATCAAAAACCTCTTCAAACCCTGTTTCAAATCTATTTTGGAAAAAAAAGCAAATAACATCATGAGGATTTGGAACCTGACATACAAGCTCATTTAGCTACAAGGAATCATGGGAACCACTTGGTTTGATGAAATAATGAAATAATCAACTGTATACAAGATACAAATGCTCAAAGTGAGCCCTCTGAAAACACTTTTCACTATGCAATCTGCAAAACTTAACAAAATGCAAATGGTTTGTCTTTGGCAAATAGGTCAAATGAGGTCCTAGGAATATTCAAATGGATAGAGGGGTGTAGACACTTAAATTAATTTATTTAATTTCCTCGCATAATTAATTTATTAATTATTCCAATCCCTATTCTTTCTCAATATTAATTAAATATAATTAATATTATCACTATAGTCTCGTGAATTATTTATTTAATAAATCAATCTACATTTATTCTTCTAAAAATCCCTAAAATTAATTCTCTACAAATCCCCCCTTTAATTAATTAATTCTTACAAATCACCTTCTCCTAATCCATCATTAACCTAATGAATTCTTCTAGAAGCATCCCTAATCTCACTTATCATTATTCTTCTAATTTTTAATTCCCTCCACTCATTCTCTCTCCTAGTCAAATCCTCCTACAAATCCCATTTTTCCTAATCCCACCTAATCATTCTTCTAATCTCTCTCCTAATGAGTCGCTAGTGGCTAATTCTCATAATTAACCACAAAGTCAACTCCTTGTCTCCTCAGTCACCCACCTTCCTTAAATGCCCTTTTCCTAGGTAAATGTGAGATTTTCAAAATCTCACATTCCTCTAGGTATCCCTTGACCCAAGGGATTTTTAATTCCTCTCTATTCCTCCAATCCCTATGAGCATTCTTTCTAAGTAATTTTTAATTCCTTCTTCTCATCACTCAAGGAATATTTTATTCCTTTTCTCTTCCCTAGGTGCATTGGGAAGCTTTCCCAATGAACCTTGAGGAGTGTGGAGACAAGAAATGCCTTTAAGGCATATCTCTTGGACTCCACACTTGTCTTGTCATCTCCTCTTGGGCCATGTGTAGGCTCACATGCAATCCCAACCCTCCATCTTGGATCAATCCTAACCCTTCATTCTGTCCCCTCTTCTCCTATAAATTGGAGGCTCCACTCCTTATTTGGCATCTCCAAGTTATCCAAGTTATCCAAGTTTATGCTGCCAATTTGAACCTAGAAAACCATCCAAGTATCCAAACTTTAGCCAAATTTTCATTCACCTATCACTTTGCCAATTTCTCATCCACTTCATCTCATCATCCAATATCTTGTACACAATCTTGGAGAGTCATTCACATCAAACAAGAGAGTCAATCCCATCAAGCCAAGAAGGGGTGCATATTTGGCTTCATCAAAGGCTCAATCTGAAGGAGAAGGAGAATATTACAAAGGTATAATGGTCTTTTAATGTTTTAATATTTTATTGTTCATTTCATTGCATTTGATGACTGTATCTTCCTTCCAATCTTTTTCCCTCTTCATTTTGGCATGCCCGGTGGGACCCACGTCCCTAAATTTAACCTTTTTTGGATTTTTTGTAAGTTTTTTGATCGCAGGTATCAGAACAGTGCGAGAAACTACAAATTAGCGTGACTGCCACAGGACCAGTGCGAGCATTTTCTACTTTGATATGTGCACATGGGCTTCAGTGTGGGTGATTTAAAATTTGGATATTACCCACCCTTTTTGCAGGATCCCAGGACAACGCGAGTGTTACTGAAACAACGCGTCTGACATTGGCATTTTTATACTTGTTTTCTAATTAGTGTTTGTGCATATTTTCTATTTTGTTCCTTAATTAGTAGTAAAAAACACATTAAAAGCAGAAAAAGTTAAAAGAACAAAAAATTTTAAGTTAGTTTTGTCCAATCACGTTTAGCATTTTAGAAATCTAGGTTCAGCGCGAGCACTCTAATAGAGTTCCCGTATGTTTTCAAATTTTCAAATTTGCAGATTTTATTCTGCCTTCTGTATTAACCTATTTTAGCACGTATGCCTATGCTTCAGTGCCTCTGAAAACCTATCAGCGTGTCCGCTCAGGTATATGAATTTTTAATTTTCTGTACTTTTTCACATTTTTTTGGTTTTTTAAATTTTGGCCCCACTTTAGCGCGTACGCAGGTGTTTCAATGCCTGTGCAAGCGCTTTAGTGGGAGTGCCTGTAGAACAATGCAAGCACTATTTCTACAGACCTTTGTCTTCTAATCGGATTTTGTGAGATTTTGCAGGTTTTTCTGATTGGTCCAAGGCATTACTCAAGACTACTAAACTGTGTTTTTGCAAGACATTGGCCCAAGAATCCGCTTGTGAAAGATTTTGTTGATTAAAATTAAAAAAAATACTATCATGTTTGTTTTGTAGGTTGCCAAGGAGATACAATAAATTTTGTGTCTTTTTTTTTTATCTTAGGCACCTAGATTTAATTAGGGGATAAAAAGAACATATGTTTGATCTTGTTTGAGAAAAGTGTGAAAGTAGGAGAGTATGCTCTTGTCTATCTAGACAATCAGAAATCCAAACCTTTGGCACTTTTCTAGTTTGTTGTGTGCTTTCCCTTAGTGGGTCTGCCCTCCTAATTTTCTTAGGCATTGGTGAGAGGGGAATGACCCAAGTGAGTACAGCCAGACCTGAGCATTCTGACTCACTATAATAAATAGGCCTCTTGAGATGAAAGTTTCGGAGGACATATCTATTTGAGAGTTCACTCTCATATTGGACATTTTGTAGGGCCTTTAGGTCTCAATCACACTTATGTGACTACATCTTGCTTTGTAATTTGTAGGGATATAGGCCTCAATTGAGCTTGTGCAACTACAAGGAGTAGTCTTTGAACAAAAATCCTTATTAAGAACTCTAGGATTAGAGACCAGTTGATTGTTGTCAATAAGGGTTTGAAAATCCCTTTGAATGTTGGTTATGTTGGTCAATTCCCCTCTTTTTTCTTGATTAATTATAGAGTGGTATTGAAGTCTCCTCTTAGGATAATATTCTCATTCCTTAGGTTCCCTAAGGTTCTCATGAGCTGATCCCATAGCTCTCTCTTATCCTGCGCAGAGATAGGCTCATGCATATTTATTAGGTAGGAGACATTATTATGCAATAGTCTGCACTTTACCACCATCCAATTATTGTTCTTCTCCACTATTGTCCCTTCTATCTTAAGTGGGTCATATATTACACCCAACCCACCTGAGGGTCCAATTGCCTCAATAAATAGCCCCACCCATTGCCTCCATACATTCATCGTTTGCTCACTATCATTGTTATCCCATTTAGTTTCCTATAAGAGAACTATATCTTCTTTGGCTTGATCTATTTGGTGCTTGATTTAAGTGCCATATTTTAGGGGAATTTAAGCCCCTAACATTCCATGTACAAAGTACCTCATTACGCCTAGGAAGGATGATATCCTTCCTTGATCTTAGTTTCTTCTGGCCAATAGCATTCGTGACTATTGCCAATTTAGCTTTATTGGATTTTGGTGTTGATTTACCCTTATTCATACTCAATTTTTTTTGTTTGGTTTTTGTTTGCTCCATCATTCTTATCTCCATCATAGGTACCTCTTCATCTTCCCCTTCTTCCTCATCTTCATACTTTGATTCCTCCTCCTCTATCATTTTGTCCATTACTAGTTGTACAACTGCTTCTTCATTAACTAGTGTAATGTTTGTTGGTTGTTGAGTGGAGTTTAGTAATATTGAATCCAAACCCAACATTGTTCCTTGATCAATTCTTTTTGCTGCTATTCTTCACTAGATGTAGTCAACTGAGGGGGTTCAACTTGGGATTGGCAATTTTCCTCCTCTGTTCTGATGGCATTTAAAAACTGTCCAGTCCTCCAAATATTTCTCATTTGTATTGATTTGAAATTTTCCCATCTCTGGCTTTGAGGCATTTCATGTCTCTCTTGGAATACCCTCATTATCCAGTCTTGTCTTGCCAATGGTCAGAGAAACTAGGTCATTGCCAATTATGCTTCTCTCCTCCTTACTTACATGATTTTCCTTACCCATATCCTCCTTGGTGGCCCTTGTATCATAGGATTTATAGACCAAGTCACCATGCTCCTTGGATTTGCATTTAGGGCATATTGCCATACAATCTTCTCTTTCTACCTTTTGTGACCAGATGCACCATTATGTGTGAAGCTCAATCTATTATGGGATTGGAGATGAGGGCAAGATATTGAGGCACATTCTTGCAAAAGTTTCCAACCTCCTATCTATCATGATGCCATCCGTCTGCTTGAGGTTACCTATACTTTGCCTAGTTTCCTTTAGGATATCCTCTTCCAAGTATTCTACTGGAATATTATACATTCAAACTCAAATTGGTTTCTCTCTAATCTCTTCCTTTCTAGGATTAAAATTAGGTTTCCATTTTTCCATATAGACCCCAAAACCCTCCATCAAATATGGTCCTTAATCTAGCACCCCCACATGCTCATCCTTTGAGGTAAAAATTTCTAGGAAAAAATCATTTGGCAATGCCTAAAGCGGTATGTGGTACCCCCATTTGGAGATACAGGCTAGTCATGCATTTTAACACGGTCAATCGAACCCCCGCCCCATTTGAGAAATAATCCTATATCCTTGAATCATTCTACTGAGTTCTTTATTTGATCTTTTTATAAGAAAATAGATAAACTTGGGTAGATTTAATCTTTCTTGAGAGGATTCACCTAGTTGTTTGCTTAGAGTTGCTTGTAGTTCATTTGCTTGCATCTTAGAAGCTTTGCCTCTCCAAATTTTGTTTTTTCAACCTCCCGCGTTGTTGAAATCTTTGATTCACTAGTTTCCTGAAGAGTTTACATTCTTCCACTCCATTTTTTGATATCGTCCATACCTTGATTTACTAAATTAGGGTTTGAATTTCGTGGGCACCCAGATGTTCGACATTCCCAATTCTTCCACTAGCTTCCTCGAGCAAAGTTTTGCTTGGGTCTTGTTTTGCCATATTGGCAAAAACCACCCCAATTTATTTGAAATACTACCATTATGTCTTTACAACATAAATGCCACAAAGTCTACATGCCTTCCTTGTGTCTCCATGTCTTGGTTTTTAAAATACAAGAGCTAACAAAAATGTAGAAAATTGTTATGTTATAGTTATGGTGATATTAAAGAGAGCTTGAAAATTTTTGTTGAATATTGTTGTAGAACTTTTTACATATATCCAACATAAGATTATTAAGGTTGGTGGTAGGTCTGTTTCTTTCTTTTGGGAAAGAAAAAAAAGAAAGAAGGCAGTGGAGTTGATTTTTGCCTAAAATTTGGAAGTTTATCCACGCTTAATGGTCTAGATTTTGGGGTGTTTGATTTAATTTTACACACATATGTTTACTTTTCATTTCCACAAGACAATTTACGTTTGCACTTTTACACCAAATTTACTTGCATGTTAGTTTCATTTTCTTTACAATATATTCTTCCATCTATATTGAAAATTTGCAACTAATTATTTTAAAAATTATTGACCATTCACTATTCTTTGACCTAGGTCATATTTGTTTACCATTGTGATATAACTGATTTACTTAATATTTAAATAAAGGTAATTTTGAATTATTCATACTAATATATATAAATCAAATTAATTCCAACATTTGCAAGTTCTTAACATTTAAAATATATTAAGATATGCAACTTGAATTATTTTAAAATACATTTATACCAAAACCTTTTTGTCTTTATACCAGTCACACTAGTTAATAATAAATAAAAAATAATAGGTAAGATAGCTCTCAAAATAAATAATCAAGAGCATTTTTTAATGTATAATCCATCAAGCAATATATATATATATTTGATCGATAAAATCATCTTCTAGACATAAGAATCCAAAAAATTATTTTCTACACAACAATTTAATAATTAAATTGTTCAAAATATTAATGATATATAAACAAACTTATTTTACCTCATAAAAAATGATATTTAAAAAGCCATTAAAAAACAATTTACTATGAAATATTAAAAAATCCCCAGTATATACAGACATGCCATGAGGGCCAATTCCACTCTTTACGGGCCATCACAACAGTAATTGGGGAAGAGTGGCTTCAAGTAAACCCATTCTTACTTCCCTCATAGGCAGCCACCTAGTTTGGCATAGTCATAATGGACCTTTCCTGGTCTAAAGACATCACGAAAATGATTGTGGGAGCTTTCATTCATCCAACCTTATATAGTTGAGAGAGTTTATCTACAAGATTGGATAACTATAATATATTTGATGGGTTGCAATGGATTGGTGGCTTCTTGGACAAAGGTGAGGTAATGGAAGTGTCTACTTCTCATTCAATTCTCATTTCCATGATTAATGGCTTCAAGTATCAGTCTTCAACTCATTTTCATTAATGGCTCTTTGTGCACAACAAAGTAATAAAGGAACATCTGTTCATGAAAGACACATAAATTTGATACAGTTTGTGAGTTAATAAAACATGCAGAGGTAGATCCACATGACTATGATGCTTCCTTTCCAACTCTAGCCGATTTAGCTTCTTCAAAGGAGATTTCAAATAGGTTGTGATGTCCTCTATTGACCATATGGGTTGCTGATGAGTAGTTGTTTTTGTATATATTCTTTCTTTGTTGTTCAGTGTTTCTTAATGTTGTAGTTGTCTAGTCTCGATCAAAGCTCTTGTTTCTGGCTTGCTTGATACATTTTGTATAGGTCTTTTGATGTTCTGGGTGCATATGCTTTTCACCCCTCTCTCATTGGTGATCTTTGGTCCCTAAGGAGAACTATTTTCTCAATAATCATTTTTTTTTGTATATAATTTAAATTGGAAATTAGTCAATTTAGTCTTTTGGGTAATTTTAAGGGAAGAGAGCATAAAACAATTTTTCTATGTTTAAAAAGATTCAAAATAGAAAGTTCTCCCATATTGCCTAAATTTTAAGAACCAATTAAATTGAAGATAATTAGTTTTTTTATTATTCTTAATTAGAAAAATTGCATCTATACTTAAATGAAGATTAATATATTTTTCAGTAGAAAAAATTCTCAAATTTTGATTTGTTAATTTATTTTTTTATTAATAACTAGTTAAAAACAACCCTTGCCAATAGTTCTATGCCTACATATGACAAGAACTCATAAATATAACCGTTATTTTTGTTACTCTAAACGTAAAAATATAAATAGATCCAATATAGAAATACCATCACATTAAACCATGTCTCTAAAATTCAAAAAATTAAATACACCTATACTACTTGCAACTTCTCAATATCATTTTTGGACATTATTTAACAAGTTCCACATAGTGGCGAGTACTTGCCGTGTAGATTTGTAATAGTAATTGAATATGTATTTTAGCAGACAATTAGCAAATAGAAGATATTAACAATTTATATTGTATTAATTATAATGAATCAATAGGTAATAGAATAATTCAATCGAACTAGTACATATAAATGGAGTAAACAAAAGAGAGGCTTAAACATCAAATTTTTATACCTATGTTTATCCCCAAAGGGTATTTGCACAATTGTAACTAAGGAGCATTTGTAATACCAATTTCTTAAAAAAATTAATGGAATCTGTTTTATTGTATTAACTAGCTTATATTTATTGAATTATATATAAAGAAAGCCGACAACGACAAAAAAAATAGAATTTAAATAAATAAACTTATATTTATAAGTATAATAATTTATTTGTAATTAATTATTTAAATAAATTTAAAAAAAAAATTGTTTTATAATTGAGATATTTTAACTTTAATAAAATCATCTTAATATATATAAAAATTTAAGTTAAATCAAAATTAAAATTGAAATGTAGCTATTATTAAATTTTAATCCTAATTTTACCAAAACTTTAGTGCTAATATAATAGTAGCTATTATTAAATTATAACCCTACTTGTAATATAAATTTAATGCGAGGGTTCAAGGTTAGTGTTCAATCTAGTTTAGTGTTCATATAGGATTAGGGCTCACTTTGGTTTAGTGTTTATTTAAGATTAGGGTTCAATCTACTTTAGTGTTTAATTAGGATAAGGGTTAAGATTTAATTTGGTTAATAGTTAGATAGTTTGGTTTAGGGTAGAATTTGTTTACAATTGAATTGAGTTTATTGTTCGATCATGGTGAAGGTTATTTTTACGGTTAGGTTTAAATTTGGCTTATGGTTAGGATTTAATTGGTATAGTGTTAATATTATGGTACAATTTGGTTTAGAGTCAAATTGTCAAAGTTTAAGATAAATTATTAGAGTCAATATATCAAAATTAAAGATAAATTATTAGGTTAATGGTTAGGGTTCAATTTGGTGCAATGTTAGAGTTGTGGTTTAAAATTTTGTTATGGGTTTGTTTATGGCTCAATTTGATGTTTTGTTAGTGTTTATTTTGGTTTAGTCTTAAATTAGGTTAAGGTTTAGCATTCAATTTGATTTAGAATAACATACTAAATTAAGTTTACTATTTATATAATATTATTTTTGAAAAAAAGGGGGTAAAGATTTATTCAGAAATCATAGAATTACAAAGAACATGCGTTAGGCCCACCAAGACAACAACAAGAACTAAAAGGATCCTAAAGGAACCACCATCACCACCACTACAAAGTTCAGTGACCATAGCAATAGATCCGACTGTCGGATTTCCAATGATAATAACTTTTCGGAAAGCCCTAAAAAAGAAGACGTTATAAAATAGGACCAAAGGCCAACTACTTTGGAATTACACAAAAAACTAGGCTCATCTGGAGCCTCGAAGGGCCTCAAAAATGACAATGAAAATGAAACAAACATAAAAGGGAAATTGATCCTACACCACTAGGTGCTCTTGCATCATCCTATCTTCAAGCATTAACCTGCCTAAAGTTTCAAGATAATCACGAGGTATACCATCCCTTCCACTAAAATCCCAACCATCAACATGCTCTAAAGCCCACTTGGCCAAACAATCAGCCACTCTATTCCACTCCCTGGGAATATGACAAAAGGAGACAAATTCCAATGTATTACACATTTGTAAAATCTGTCTGACCATAGAAGCTAATTGCCAACTCACATCATTCAAATTTTGTTTGTTCAACATGTCCACAACAATCTGAGAATCTGACTCACAAATAATCTTCCTCCATCCTAAAGAACAACCTCTCTCAACAACAATCTTAATAGTTAGGGCCTCCATAAGATTGTTAGAGTGCTGCCCAATATAAATATAGAAGAAAAAACTGCACAACCATCATCACCTCTACCTATACCTCCAATACCTGCATATCTAGGATTCCCATGGGAAGAGCCATCAGTATTAATTTTTATGATTCCCATAGGAGGGGGAATCCACCTTCCATCTCTACTTATCCACTGCTTTGCATGACGAGATCTATTTCCAGCAACACAGCCCATTTTAATGTTTTCCAATTGTAGATTCCTTACAATAGCATAATCACCCAGATCAACATTTGTAGACAAATTGCACTTAGCCGAGATTGTCTCCTGAAGCTTATTAACTATCTTTTTCCATAGCTGAGGACTCCCTATATGTGAATCACAAAAGATCCTCTGATTCCTTTCTAGCCATAAATTCCAGATAATAAGAGTTGGCCCAATAGCCCAGGCCACTTGAAGAAAAGAGGTCTTTGTTGGGGGTCTGCCCAAGCTATCCCAAAATTCAATTAAGGGGTAGCATGAAAACAGGCATGTTGCCAAGCCTCCCACCACTTGTGCCAAATATCCCTAGAGAAAGGGCATAGAAAAAATAAGTGGGAGCAGTCTTACTCATTATGCATACAAAGATAACAAATAGATGGTCCCTGAAAGCCTCTCTTACGAAGATTCTCCCATGTGAGGCATTTCCTCTGAGCAACCAGCCATACAAAGAAATTACATTTCAGCCAAGAGAAGCTATTCCAAACCTTCTTCCACTAGGGAACATCCATCAGGCCATGTAATTGCCTATCAAGCTAAGCATAACCTTTAGCAATAGAAAACTTGCCTTTTGGATTAGGACCCCAAGCCAAAATATCTCTCTCCTTGAGGGAACTACATAACCTACCCTCCAAGATATTAACCAACACCACATGATCTTCATCTGAACCACCCAAGGGCCATTCAAGAGGATCCTTCCAACAAGTCACCTCAAATTGTCCAATGCGCCTAACCATTTTAAAATTCTCCACCTTAACCCATCCAGCATCAGTGAAAATGTTGGAAAGAGGTTGAAGCTGTGGATAACTAGACAGAATAGGAGGGTGATCATCCCAAGGGTCTTGCCAAAAAAGAGCTTTAGAGCCTCTATTACAAATCCATAAAAGGCCATCTTTAATAAGTTGGGCACCTTTTTTAAGAGTATCCCAGATACAAGAGCCCCTGCCCTCTAAACTAAGACGAGGCACCTCATGATCATTAGCACCAGGGATATACTTGTGGGTTAAAATCTTGGCCCAGTCCTGATCTTGACTGTTACACCACCTCCAATACAACTTAGCCGCCAAGGCCTTGCTAACCAAAGCAATAGATCTAAGGCCAAGACCCCTAGCATGTCTCGGTCTACAAATAGAGTCCCATTTAACTAAACTCTACTTAGAAGAAAGAAAACTACTAGACCAAAGAGATTGATGACAAAGAGCATCAAACTCTCTCACAAAGCTGGAGGGGGGAGCCTGCACAAAACACCTACAAATGGGAAGTGCTTGCATGACAGTCTTAAGAAGAATCACTCTTCCAGCAGAGGATAACCACCCATAAGTCCAATGATTAACCTTACAATGAAATTTATCCGAAATTCCTTGCCAAAAATCTCCACGCTAAACCCCCAAATCTAAAGGAATCCCGAGGTACAACAAAGGAATAGACCCCATCTAAAATTTGAGGATCCTAGCAATCCTATTCTAAATAAGTCGAGGGGTATTAAAGAAATATATGGATGGTTTATCTTCATTAATTTTCTAACCTGAGGCTTTGCAATAGATATCCAAAGCTCTCCTGAAATTATCTGCCTCATTGATTCTGGCCTTGCCCATCAAACCTGTGTCATCCACAAACTGAAGATGGGAGTAGGGAGGTAGAGTATTACTCCAACTCCAGCCCTGAATAAGACCATGTCTCACTTGGGAAGTGAGAAATCTGCCAAGACCTTTAGCCATGAGAATAAATAAATAGGGAGATAAAGGGTCCCCTTACCGAAGCCCCCTCGAAGTGCTAAACAATTTTGAGGGTTCCCCATTAATAAGAACTAAGAAAGAGGTAGAAGTCACACAAATAAGAATCCAATTCACCCACTCTTCTCCAAAACCAAAAGCCAAAAGGATCTTCTGTAAGAAATCCCAACTCCCCCTATCATAAGCTTTGGCCATGTCAAGTTTAATAAACATATCCTTCTCCTTAGAGGAAGCCATCGTATGAATAGCCTCCATTGCTATCACAACTCCATCAAGGATCCATCTTCCATTAATGAAATCACCTTGCTCCTTAGAAACCAAAGTACAGAGGAGAGGTTTGAGTCGTTCAACAATCAATTTAGTGATTATCTTGTAGACAACATTACATAAAGCAATATGCCTATACTGATCTAAGCTATTAGCCCCCTCCTTCTTAGGAATGAGAGCCAAGAAGGTAGAATTCATATATTTGAGCATTTGTTTATTCCTATGAGATTCTTGAACCACATCTAAAAGATCATACTTTATAATCTCCCAAAATTATTGAAAAAACTCAATAGGGGCGCAAGAGAGAAGACAACAAAATGGGGTGCAAGAGAGCATCATTCATTTCAACAGAGACAAGAGGGGGAATAAAGTTCAGGATGGCCCTCTCTTCCACCATAGCTTCAAGATCCTCTTTGGTAAACAAATTAGAAAAAAAACTGATAGCTTCCGTAGCAATTTCTTCTTTAGATGAAAGATGAACCCCTTCTGAAGAAATGAGAGAGGTAATAGAGATACCATACCTATGAGCCTTAACAGAATGAAAAAAGCAATGTTTCTATCATCTTCTTGGAGTCAATCCACACAAGACTTTTGTTTATCTCCTCATGCAACTCCCACTCTTCTAAGTCTTTTAGAGCAAGGGACTCGGCCATACTGAGCTCCATAGTCATCCCTTGATCCCTAATTTGACGCGTAGCCTCATCTAGCTTGGATTGAGCTGTCATCTTGTGTCTATGCAAGTTCCCAAAACATTATTTATTCCACCTCTTTAGCCTATATTTTACATGTTGTAATCTCTTCCCAAAGGAGTACATAGCCCGCCCGTGGGTAGACACCCCTTCATACCACCAACCAACCATAAGATCCCTCAATGATTGATCACGAAGCCACATCAATTGAAATTTGAAAGAGGGATTTTTGGAGGTTCTAAAAGATGTAATAGAAAGCTTAATAGGCCAATGATTAGAACCCCTCCAATTAAGAATTTCTGAACTAGTGGACCACCTATCATACACCCAAAAGCAGGAAACCAAAAATCTATCAAGCCTTTTAGAGATAGCCTCAACACCACTCCTCCTATTATTCCATGTAAAGACACCATTAATTGGCTTCACATCAATGAGATTCAAGAGACCAATATTATCTCTGAGTAAATTTGAGGAAGGATCAAGCCTAAATAACCCACCTCGTTTTTCCTCCAAACTAGTAACGACATTTAAATCTCTAGCCAAAATCCAAGGGAGAAAAGGATCCTAAGCCCGAACAAAATTGATGTGAGCCCAAAGATGAGACTTACCCACAAGATCAATAGGAGCATAAATATTAGAGAAGAGGCATCTTTCTCCTATCTCAAAGCTAGAAGCAACCATAGAAATGGAAGACTTGCTAGAAAACCACCACAAAGGGGAAACTTTCCTCAGGTTCCAGAAGCAAGAAACCCCCCTGAACTGCCATGAGAGCTCACTCCCTGCCAAAGGCCTTGGGGCCAGACACGCAAAGCACAAATGGCCAAACCATCCACTGAAAGCTTGGTTTCCTGAATAAAAACAACATCGGGAGACTCAGAGTTAATTAATCTGCGAACAACCTTTTGTCTAGGGATGTTGCTCAACCCCCTTACATTCCATGATCACATAATCATTTATGTGGTTTAGAGAAGTGAGAATCAATGGGCTTCATAGACCCCGACTCAACCAAAGTATCACCAATAAGCTTAACCTTTTCCTAATCTATTTCTTGTCCACTCCTTAAAGGTTTGTCTAAAGAACCCTTTTTGAGGATCTTCTGTTGCACGCCTAAAACAAGTGGAAGGAGTAGACGCCATGACCACTACACCTTCAGGGACCTATGACTCACTAAGATCTATGTTGTCCTGAACATGGGAAGGCAAATCCATAACCATTTGAACATCCTGTTGATTCTCCAAAGATAAGGCCCGACCCTCTTTCTTGGAATCCCCATCCAACATCTCATGCTGAAATTGGGCACCCAAGGACATTTCAACTAGAAATCCTTCCTCTTGGACCAAATCATCTAGAACCTCAAACCTATTTAGGGTGACATCATTTTGCCTATCCAACTAGGTTCTCTTCTTTCCCTTGTCTTTATTTTGAGGTTTCACAAGAATGAAGCCATCTTTATCAGTAGGACCATTAGGCATATGGGCTTTCCCCTTATCTTCCCCCACAACAGAGTGAGGAGGATCAGAAACAACTGGTTTAGAAGATTTAAATCTGGGACATCTCCGCTGTAAATGACCATATTCATGAAAAATTTTGCATCTAAATGACAGGGTCTCATAGTCCAACTGTTGGATCCAAGAAGATGTCCCCAAACAGATTTCCATAAAAGTCTGGAAAAGGATTATTTAAATCAACTTCTACACATATGCGAGCGTAGGAAATTACCTTTTGATCTTGAGTTTGTGAAGCCGAACCCACATGTTTACCAAGAAGCAGTGAGATTGAGTGAAGAATATCTTTTCTCCAGAACTCCAATGGAAGCCTCGACAATTGAATCCACACGAGCACATGAGAGGGAAGCTCCTCAGCAAAATTAAAGCTAATATGCCAAGGATTGATAAAGAGTCCCACCTGGTTGAAAAATAAGGGCCACCCTCAAAAGCCTTATTCTTGTCTGCTAGGTTCGAAAAAATAACCAGAAAATAGTTATTGGCTACCATAAGTAGCTCCATGTCTCCTTCAGGATTCTAGACACGGTGTGCCCAAGACTCTAAAATAGGAATAGAGAGGCGAATACCAATGAATTTCCATATGAGAGCATGATTGCACCAATATTCAACATCCTCTGAAATTTGCTCAGGTTGAATAACCAAAATTGGATGATCTCGGGATCTCTCCAAACAATCATTCATCTTTTTCATGCAAAAAGGCTCTTTGGAAGAAGAAACGCCCACCCCTGATTGCGAATGACCAATGTGTTCCTTTCCACATGCATGCATCAAATGAGATAGATCCACCATATCCAGCTCTCCAGAGACCATCTGAGAAGAGGACACTCCTTTATTCTCCATGGATCCAGAGAAAATACCAAAAGAAGAAAAAGAAGAGGGGCAAAAAACCCAACCCCAAAACCCCAATGACAACCCAGAGCAAAAGAAACAAAAAAGGGTTGCAAAAAACCCTTGCGGCAGCCCAAAAAACCCGACCACGGGCAAGCAAAAATCGACCCCTAGCAAGCAAGAACCCCCCCCGGAATGAAGCAAACAGAGCACAAATCACAAGCTAGGGCACTTCGGCCCTAGTACAACACCCACACACACGCATAGCCATCTCCCACTATTTATATATTATTAAAGTGTAGTATTAAAATGTTTTAATTTATGTAATTTAAGTTAATTAATTTAGTTTAATTTAGTTTACTTAAATTTATTTGATTTAGTTTACTTTAATTTATTTGATTTAATTATTAAAAGGTATAAAAAGTTATACTTATTATGATATTTTTAATTTAATTTGGTAGAATATTCAATTAGGTTTAGGAAATTAGGGTTTAATCTGGTTTGGGGTTAGCGTTCAATCTTTGGAATAGGATTTAATTTATTTTAGTGTTAGTTTTAGGATTAATAATTTGTTTAAGGATTAGAATTACATTTGGTTTAGACTTAGGGTAAAGATTCATTTTGGTTTAGGTTAGAGTTATGGTTTCATATGGTTTAGGGTTGTGATTAGGGTTAAGGTTCAATTTGTTTAGTGTTGGTGTTTAATTTGGTTTAATGTTCAATTAGGATTATGGTTCAAGTTGAGGTTTTTTCCAATATTAAGGTTATGATTTAATCTAGAGTCATGAATAGGGTTTAAATTAAAATATTAATCCTAACTTAATAAATATCAGTGTTGAATTGAATCTAGACGTAAGAAAAATATTTATTATATTGTTATTACAAAATAAAATAATTATTTAATAAAAAGTATAAATACAATATTTTAAATAAAAAATAAAAAAATTAATTATTCACTTGTAATTTAAAGATAACATAACTATTTAATAAATAATAATAAAAAATAAAGTAACAATAAAAAAAATAAAAAATATTTCTTATCATGACTCTAACATGATAAATGTAATAACTAATACAATAATTTAAATAAAACAAAAAAGAATTAAATTTTTTTAGGAATTATTATTTTTTCATCATATTTCCACTTAATTAAAGCTATTATAGAAATCAAATTGAAAAAAAAAAATCTACATTTAGAATACTGAAAAAAGACAACTATAACATATCTCCATAATCTATTCAATGTTGAGATTCTTTCTTGAGAAGATAGAGAATTTACAAAGGCTTTTACCATAATTTTAGGTTTTTTTTAATAAAAAAATTTACAATGCTTGTGAAGGTACATGACTCTCATGATCCCTTGAGGATACAATCCTCTAGGTTAATTTAGAGAAAGTTTCTTTTGGCTTTGGTGTTGGAGATTGGGTTCGGCTGCAAAGGTCAAGTTTGCAGGGTTCAAGTTCTGGGAAGTGTCACATCGTCCATGTCAATCATTTACTCCTTGGACGACTGCACGGGAAGGGAAAATAAAAGTAATTAAATGTTCTGAAAAAGGAGAGGATGGAGAGGTATGTCCTAAAAAGGAAGTGGTTAAATCACACAAAATGGTAGTGTACGGTTTTCAAATATCAAATATTCAGAGTTAAAATCTATATGTTCTGTTGTTAAATAAAAAAATCAGACAAAAATATACTGTATTTTGTTGTTCTAAAAGTTTGTCGGAGTGCCATTTTTGTGTAGAGATTAGTTTGTACCTCCTCAAAATCGTGCTAATCCCCTATGTTGTGTGGAGTTGAACACCTATTCGCTGCGAGCTTCTCCCTCTGCAGGAGCCCTCTCTTCGCATTAATCGCCTGCAAAAAGGGACAACAGAAGGGCATGTATTAAGGGGGATTTAATAGCTTGAATGAAAGCCCCTAGCCCATTTTTAGATTGTACACAGAGAGGAGACTAGAAGGAAGGGACGAGGCTAGGAGTTAGGGTGGAAGCATAGAGGCACAATAATTGCTTGAGGGAAGAAGTTCCTCAAAGAAATGCCATGGAGTGAAATAATTGTAGGATATGCGCAATATGGTCTCATGGAACACAATGATTGCAAGATATGAGCAGTATGGTCTCATGGAATGCAATGATTGCAGGATATGCACAATATGGTGGTTTATGGAAGAAGCTTTTAGGATTTTGAAAGAAATGCCTCAAGAAATGTGGTCTCGTGGGCTACCATTATTTTTTATTAAGGAAAATTAGGTTTTAAGGGACCCGAAACCCACTTACAATACGAAAGATGAGTAAGAAAGAAACAAGAGAAGATAAGACCAAGACAAAACAACTGCAAAAGACTAGCACAAAAACTAGCAGCTAGGACAAAAGGACAACAAGGAGCCAACAAGAAATTGGCATCCAAAACCCAGCATTACATTTCAAATGAATACTTTTATAGACTCCTCCGCATTCTGAACCAAAAGCATCATGGCCTTAGTGGCTTCTCTCAGATCATTGCTCTCCTATTTCAGCTGGATGTCTTTTGTTTTGGTCTCCATATGAGTGGTGGTCTTCCTGGTCCTTCGCCTAGAGATTTGATGTGTGGAGCTGGAGGTCAGTACATCTTCAATGATTACCAAGTTCTTATCCTAATTTTTCCTCTCTAAGTGATCCACCAAGGCATTCATATTATGTGACAAAACTCTTAAGACCTCAAGACTGTGGTTCATGAAGCTTTTCAAAGCCTTCTCAGTTTGAGCAACCCGAGTGATGATGTTATCTTTATCCGCCTCAGCCTTTTCTTTTACAATTCTAATAACATCCTCTAGATGTTTCAAATCCCTTTTTATTAGGTTTTTTACCGACCAGTCCTGCATCTCAATTTCCTCCTCAGCTTCACTGGTTTCCATCTCCTCACTCTTTTTCCCCGAATTTGTTTCCTTAATCAAATTGTGTATCTTATTTTCCAAGTCCCTCTATTTGCTCTGAATGCTTGTTATGTTGTCAATAACCCACTTCTGGAGATTGAAAGATTCTAGTGTGCAATTTCGGGCAGTATTCAAAATAGTATTCACCGAATCCCTACCTTGCTCAGTGCTCATAGAATTAGGGTTGTCTTCCTCCATAGAGTTCGGGGTGACATTCCTGCTATCTGAACCCATAGGGTTAGAATAAGGGTTTTTAGAATTAACATCTTTTTTCCCTTCCTTCTCTTCTCCAGCATTCTCTTCCTTCTCACTCTCCATTTTTGTCTCAATATCCTTCCCATTTTCCTCCTCCAAATCATAATGCACCTCTGTTTCCGAATTATCAATATCAACTCTCCATTCTTTATGGGTAGGGGCATTAGACTAGTCGTCATCAGACTCAGAATCATTACAGCTCTCAGAAACATGTGCATTAGTTACCAAGTAATCATCCTTGCTAGCCCTAGGTTTTTCCTTTAGATATTCATAAATGAGAAAAATAAGCCCCTGATGGGCTATGGGGTAAGAATTGGGTTATTTGGCATGGTCAACCAAACTCTCATTCAGAGAAGAAGCTAAGTAAAAGGGCAGGGAAATCTTAACCCCATGACAGAAATGATTAAGAATTGCAAAATGATAGTTGTAGATTTTAGTAAATCTAGCATCAACAGTAAGGAATTACATCAAAACCCTTAACACTTTCTTCCAAAAAGACTTTACCTGCTGGGGGAGGTAGTAGGAGATGTTGTCTTTCTTGGCAAGCTGAACCTTCTCATCCTCAGATTTCGGGAAGTTTTTAATCGCTTCAGTAGCATACTTCCAGTCTCTATAGAATTTAGTGCCCTCCTTCTGAAGACCCGTGACCTCCACAACCAGATCCTCATCAATATTCCAGGTCTCCCCAAACAAGGTGACTTTGTTTTTGTTCCAGCCCCTAGCAAAGCCATGAGACACCGAATTTCTGCTTCCATGCAACTTTTCCATATAGTCGGTGAATCCATATCTATGAAGTCTCCTCCACACTTTCCGCTCACTATTCTAGTTTTCATGGCCAGAGGGCTCATTCCTGTTTAAGTTACCTCCCATATTGAACAACATGTCGAAGTACCCAAAGGTGTATCTCACAATCTGCAAATTTAACCACAATTTCTTGAGCAAAATGCTGGAATAATAGAACAGAGTCCCATCCGTGGTTTTAAAGATAATAATAATGGCCGCACAAAACCGACACCTAGTATCATAATACCCATCACACATATGATCATAAAACTGATGCCTAAAAGCAATCATTAACTGACAGTTCATTTGCCCCCAACCTTTGTCTTTGATTTTCGGACCCCAAAAGATAATCATGATTTTAAATTGACCCATTGATGCAATCAAGTAATAATTGCTCTCTAACATCCCTTTTACAATGGGTCTCTTCGATATATTTAACCTCCACCTCTAAATTGACCCCTTCATTAGCTAAGAGGTCTGCAACCTTATTGCCTTCCCTTAGAGTGTGAGTTATGAGAATACTAACATAGTCATTTAATAAATTTTTATCACTTTCAACTAAATTAGTAATATTCCAAGATACAGAACTAGTACCTTTAAGAGCCTGGATGATGTTGAGGGAGTCCCCTTCCAGCCAAATTTTTTAAATTTGAATCCTTGAGAAAGCTGAAGGATTTTAGCATAGCCTGAGCTTCAACCATATGATTATTTTGGACCCCAAAAGGAGAAGCAATAGCAGCAATATAGACACCTTGAGCATATCTGATGACTCCTCCACCACCAGACTTCCTAGTCTTATTGTCAAATCTACAAACTTTGTGGATTAAGTTCCATTCAGTAAGGATGCCTTTTACAATTTCATTCATATCAGTAAAAAACCATTGTTTATTGTTCCTATGAGGAATATTTATGTTTTCTTTTATAGCCCTGCAAACTTTTTCAAAGACCACCTGAGAGGTGCACTTAGCTTCCATAAATATTCTGTTATTTCTCTCTTTCCAGATTCCCCAGCAAGTCATGGGGAGGATTAGGGACCAAAGGTTCTTGATAAGAGGAAATTTGGTGGGGAAGGTCCATTGCCAAATAATTTCCTTGAGACTCTTGTGCATGACCCAATCAACTTTCCAATTCACCCAAAACTTACTCCAGATTTCTCATGTGAAGGAACAATGGAAGAACAAATGATCAATTGATTCTTCCTCTTTCTGGCATAGCTCACACCTATTAGGGAACATAAAACCTCTTTGGACCAAGTTGTCAATAGTAAGGATCCTATTGTGAGTAGCAAGCCAAAGGAACATATTGACTTGAGGGATAAGAATTATGTTCCAAACTTTGCCCCATATAGGGTTACTGATCCGAGTGAAAGTGTTTTTGTAGGCAGAAGCAACCGTAAAGTCACCTCTTGGATTACTCTTCCAAAGGAAAACATCATCATAATCTTTGTTAATAGAAAAGGACAGCAGATCCTACCAGAGCAGGGAAAATCTAGCATATATAACATCAAGCCTAACCCATTTGTTCTCCTTCTAGTAGTCACACACCATAGACCCAAACTTCCTTTTACATTCGTCAATAAATTGACTACTGCCTTGATCAAAGAGAGGTTCATTGTTCATCCAAGGATCCTCCCAGAACCTTATTATGTCACCTTTTCCAAGGACCCATCCAACTCCAACTTTAGCCACTTTTATGGATTTGATAATACTATTCCAAATGAAGGACCCAACAGGGATGTCTTCAGAGTTGAGGAGATCCTGGAGAGGCTGATTCTGAATATATTTGTCAAACCATATCTGGTTCCAATCTTTCTTAATGCCATAAGCTCTCCATATTTTTTTACCAAGGAGAGCTTTATTAAAATTTTTTAGAGCTTTTATACCAAGCCCTCCTTTGCTCTTTGGTTTACACACTTTTTCCCAAGAAACCAAGGATAGTCTCTTTTTTCTTCAACCCCTAACCAGAGAAATATCTTCTGGATTCTTCGTAATGCTTCAGAAAATTTAGTCGGGATACCAAATAGACTGAGAGCATATACAGGGAGATTCTGGAGAGTATCTTGAAGAAGCTGCAACTTTCCAGCTTGAGATAAAATGGATCCTTTCCAGCCAACAAGTTTTTTGTTGAGTTTGTCAATTAACATATTCCAGAAGGAGTTTGGGGGAGCTAATCCCAAGGGGAGACCCAGATAAGTGGAGGGGAGCATTTCCACCTTGCAACCAATAATTTTAGCAATTCTCTGTTGTCTTATGATAGGAGTGTTCATGAAGTATATAGCCGATTTGTCCCAATTGACTTGTTGGCTAGTAGCCAAAGAATAAGAATTAAGAGCACCTTTAAAAGTAGCAGCCGCCCCAGTAGAAGAATATCCCATTAAGATAGTATCATCAAAAAACTGTTGGTGAGAACAAAAAACATTAGCAGAGGAAGGTTGAAGACCTTTGATAATTTTATTTTCATTTTTTGGATCAGTCTGCTCATACTCTCCTCCAAGATGGTGAAAAGAATAGGAGATATGGGATCTCCTTGTTTGAGCCCCCTCGACGATTTAAAGAATTTAGTAGGAGATCCATTAATGAGAATTGAAAACATAGGAGTGGAGATCAACTTTTTGATAATTTTGATTATCTTCTCATAAAATCCAAAAGCCTCCATGATTCTAGAAAGAACTTGCCAATCTACTCTATCATAAGCTTTCGCCAGATCCAACTTTATCAGAAATCCTTCTTTATTGACAGCATTGAGGGAGTGAATATTATCATGCACTAGAATGATAGAGTCCAAAATCTACCTGCCAAGAAAAAAACCTTTTTTCTCCTCAGAGATGATGAAGGGGAGGACAGCCAAAATTCTAGAAGTCAAAACTTTAGATATGATCTTATAGAAGGAGTTACATAGACTTATTGGCCTAAATTTTCCCATTGAATCTGCCCTAGCCACCTTAGGAATTAAGGCACTAAAAGTGGAGTTGATTTCCTTAAGGATTCTTCTTGAACCAAAAAATTCTTTTACCGCATTGACCGTGTATTTTCCCACAATATGCCAAAATTCTTGGAAGAAAAACATAGTTAAGCCATTAGGTCCTGGAGCCTTATCCCCTTGAAAGGACAAGATAGCTTTTTTAATTTCCCAAGCAGAGGGGATAGCAGAAATGGCCTTATTCTAATTAGGATTAATAATCTTGGGGATGGTGTCAACCAGATCTTGTTGTTGGGTATAATCAATATCCTTGCTAACGGTGAGGAGCTAAGAAAAGAAACTAACAACTTCATCCCTAATATCATCCTCTTTAAGAAGAATTTTGTCCTCAACAATTACTCTGGAAATTTTGTTTGTAGCTTTATGTTTCAAAGAGGTCATGTGAAAAAATTTAGTGTTTTTGTCCCTAGCCTCCAGCCAAATAGCCCTAGATCTCTACCTCCAATAGATTTCCTCCCTAGAGATGATGTTGTGAAGTTTGACTAATACATCATCTTCCTTAGCTTTGGGATACTTTTTAGAGCCATCTTTCTGTATAGAGTTTTGGATCTATTCTAATTCCTCCTTCAACTTTTTCTTTGAGTCAAAAATATCACCAAAGACCTTCTTGTTCCATATCTTAATGTTATCTTTGATGTTTCTAAGTTTTTTAGCAACTTTATACATGGATGTTCCATTCACATCAATATTCCACCAATTGGCAATGGATTTTTCAAGAAGGGGTGAGAAATCCACATTTTCTCAAACCGAAAAGGGAAACTCTATTTACTCTTAATGGACTCAGCAACAAAGGCAATGGGATAATGATCTGAACTAATTCTATTGATAACTGATAGGGAGCATCTATGAGAGAAAATCCAATCATTAGTAATAAGGGATCTATCAAGTCTTACCTAAATGAGGTCTTCACCATCCCTACGATTAGACCAGGTGTAAGAAGCTCCAGTAAGGTCCATATCAATAAGAGCATTGACATTGATGAAGTCCATCAAATTAGATCTGTTGTCCAGTTGGGCTTTAGTTCCTCCAGATTTATCAGTACCTTGCAGAGGAGTGTTGAAATCTCCCATCAACAACTAGCTTTTCTTAGGGAAAGATCTTCTTTTCTACTAGATTTTATCCCAAAATTTGCTCCTAGTAGATTTCGAATTAGGGGCATAGATATTTGTGACCACCCATTCCTTTCCTTCATAGATGCTTTTAACTTTCATGGATATAATGTTACCATCTTCATCAATCATTTCTCCTAAAATAGTTTTCTTGTTCCAGAAAATAGCCACCCCACCAGATGCCCTATTCGAGCTACTACCACAGACCCCTCCACTTTTAAAGAAGTTTAAATTCTCCACTTTCTCCTTACTCATTTTGGTTTCCTGAACTAGGATAATATCTGGCTTATGGTCTCAAATGAGATTTCGTAATATATCTTGTTTATTGAGACCATTTAGGCCTCTGATGTTCCATGATATTACCTTCATTTGGAAACCTGGGGGCAAGATTCCTATATAGTTCACTGCCTTCCATCAACTATGCTTTGCTTGCTCTCCCGATCCCTGTGCCATTTCATGGTTTTACGTCCCTGTGGAGATTTGGAAACACCAATATCAGCCTTGGACCTGGTCCTAGTTTTCACCCCATTAGGGCATCCTTCCTTCTTGTTTTTCTTTTTTCCATTCCTTGTTATTTCTCCCTCATGCTCATCTCTAGGCTCATCTTGCATGTTACTCCACAGTTCTCCTCTTTTCTAGGATGATATGGGCGTATCAACTCCAATATTCTAGAATAATGCATTTAGATTAACCTTAGGTGATCCAAACTTGTTCTTCCTTCCAAGTTTAATTTTATGTCCTTCAAATTCATTTAGGCACTCTTCATCTCTTTTTGTTGTTGAAACTTGAGGGGCCTCATGATGAGATTCAGTGGCATTCTCAATCTCACCTTCTTCAAGAATCTCTTCACTGATAGCATTCTCTTCCTCCTGAGCATGTAGGGCCTCAAAAGTATTGACTATTTTGATCTCAAACTCACTGATTTCATTCTTTTTATCTTCCTTCAATGGGGAAGTCTTAAGAGGGTCATTTCTATCTCCTTCTGATAAGTCTAGTATGTTACCAAGAATTCCACTTCTTCCTTCCACTTTACTAACTTCCTTATTATTATTCTTTTCTTTCCAGACCTATTTATGGGGATTGTTAACTGTCACAGGTTTTTTAGGGTTACTAGGGCAAGCCTTAGCTCAGTGACCAGCTTTTTTACAAGAAAAGCACACAAAGGGGAGGGACTCGAACTCTATTGTCTATTCCCATAATCCAAGTTTGGAACTTATATCAATAGAACTAGGAAAATCCATCTTTTGTGAAATATTGACACAAATGCACGCATAAACCAGCCTCTTTCGAGCTACAGTCATTGGATCTATCGCAAAAAGCTCCCCAAAGGAGTTTGCAATTCCTGAGAAAACATCCTCAACCCAGAATTCTAGCGGCAAGCCAGGCAGCCTTACCTAAACCAGAGCAGATTCAAAGAAAGAGTCATTGAGTTCCATATTAGGAGACCACTTTCTCATAGATAGGGAAGATTTACCAAACATCCAAGGACCACTTCTTAATGTTGCTTCCATATCTTCCCCACAAGAGAAGGAAAAAACAAAAAAACCTCTGGATAGGGCAGAAACATCAACTTGACCTTTCATTTGATGAATACTAAGAGGGGGGGGTGAATTAGTATGCCAAAAATCAATGTACTTAAACACTTTACTAGACTAAAAGGTAAACCGGTAAAACAGTTTAGCAAACAAATTGGTTAGCACACATGCAAACCAAATAGAAAATAAGGCATTTACCCACAAAAGCACAAACACCATAACACAAGAGATTTTGACTTGGAAACCCAAATCGGAAAAACCACGGTGAGATGGAACTCACAAGTGACTATCTGCAGAATAGGAACTAGACCAGTTAAGGTCATACAATGTTCTTTACCAGAATAGATCCTGTTAGGAATCTCAATCTTTGTTAGGAGATAAGTTTGATTAAAGACTACCTTGCTAGAGGATTTTAGATCCACAGATGTGAACCACCTTGTTAGAGGATTTACAAAAGGCTTTTGGGCCTACCCGGTTAAGGGCTTCAGACTTGTCAAAGATGTGAGTAATCAACAAGTGAGTGATCTAGCAAATAGCATAGATTTCTTGATTAGATCCTTGATAGCTCATTCCTAATGCATTCTAGCATTACTTCAGTCTTCAACACATTCACACTCTCTCTAACTCATCAACCACCTTAAACCCTAGCAACAACATAAAACCCTAGACATGATGTCCTTATAAGGAATCTGATTTCATGTCGGTCCAATAGGATTACATTACAATTTCCTAGGTTTGATGCATCTAGACATATTTTGTAACACGACACAAAAAGCACCATTAAAGTGTTGGCACCGTTAAACAATCGGTGGATGGTAACTCATCACAAACTACTGGTTGGTAACTCATCATAGAGTATTACCGATTCATACAAAATATTGGTTGCCGGTTTGACAAAAATGAAGACTGGGAATTATATGTTCTGTCGCTTTGATCCTTTGTACCGCTTGAGATCCTCGAACCGCTTGGGGTCAACATACCGCTTCAGACCGGAAAACACATTCTCCAAAACACTGATAGTCTAAAGACTATAATGCATCATACTAGTTGCGAACATTTATCGGTTGAGCATAACTCATACATATAAAAGTGATCTCAATGCAAGTGTGTTTCCATCAATGACAATCACAACATAATCATCAAAAATGCCAACATCATCCTCCATTTTCTCTTAACAAAAGACCTAACATCTTCAATATTGGGTCGTGGTCCAACAAACTTCCTCACTAGAGAGAAAGCCATTAAAGAAATTCTATGATTGATAACCAAATCTAAAACCGCAATAGCAAGTTTACCCGTTTTTCTATCAGAGATGTCTTCCACAAAGGGAAATGACGATTTTCTAGTCGATTTTCCAGTTGGTTTATTTGCAAAAAGACTACTCTAGGGTTTGAGGGCTTTCACCTCCGTGGTCTTTTTGAGTCAACTTTAACAGCCTCGGGACCTGATTTTGGAGAATCTATCATCTTTTTGCGGTCGGGAGGAGGGTCCCGTTGCCGTGGGTCCCCATCCTCATCATCCATCGCTTGTCCTTGAGCTGCAGAGGCAGCAGAACCAGAGGACCCAGCCTCGTTGTTCCCTCCATTTCCAGGATTCAAATTTCCCCCCTCTGCTTGCGCTGTTCGCTCCATTTTCTTCACATGCAATGTTGCATAAGTGTGGGCTACCATTGTTGCAGGGTATGCACAAAATGGATTTATTGAAAAGATTTTGAAACTTTTAGGCAAAACGCAAATTACAAGTCTAAAGTTGGACACCACAACCCTCTCTAGCATCCTTCCTGCTAAATGACACAATGAGAGCTTTTGAATAGGCTAGGGATGCCCATCAAAGCATAATAAAATGGCACAAGAAGGGGTGTTCTGTTAGATTGTTGGATGCCCATTGAAGCAGAGATGATAGAGGAATTTCATGAGAGGCTTCTTCAGCTTGTCAATGCCAGTTTTGATATACTAACCCTTGTCAAAGGTTTTGCATCTTAGAAATCTATCATGGGAATTCATGGAGGAGGATCTCGTGGAGCTCTGTAAACCCTTTGGCAAAATCGTCACCACTAAATGCAACGTGGGAGCCAACCACAACTAGGCCTTCGTTGAATTTGTATGTATGTTAACCTTACGCTTTAAGATCTCAAAAGCTCCCATTTCTTTGTTTTTTAGAAGATAGAACTGGTTTGTTGATCATGCTTTTTGGAAGTTCCAGGCTTTGGTTGCAAAGTAAGTTGATTGTGTTATTAACATATTTCAGTAATAAAATAATATACAAAAAATTAGATCGCACCATGAAACCATATTTTGCACTCATTTTATGTTGAATTTTACGAGGAGATAAATTGTAACGTCCTCAATATTGAAATAGTTGATGAATGGGAGAAGAGTCGACCTGGCGTTGGCAGTAGTGACCTAGAGGAGATGACGGTAGAGTGAAGGAATTTTAATGATGTTTATGAGAACAACTTTTATTATGACTCTTGATCATGACATCGGTGTTTTGATGTCTTGTTTTTTCAAAAAGATCATTTAAGCAATTTATTTTCAAGTTGTTTTCATATTGAATAGGGATATTCTTATATGCAGCACATTCAAAGATAAAGTGCCATTCAATTTTGACCACTCTTTTGTTGCAAAAAATACATATTTTTTCTTCCCAATCTTCTTGGGTGTCGGCCATCTACCTATCTAAAATCTAAGATGATGAGACCTTGTTGTCAATTATGCCACTAAAAATCTAGCCTTACTCTTAATTGCCACCCTCATATAGTTGTTTTCATCATGCTGCTATGTGGGGTTGAACTTTTAACATAATTTGTTTTTTTCACCCAATTTGCTTTGCCTACATGGCAGTCCTGAAATTTTTTAACACAAACCTTTTCATCTCTTTATTAGTGTTGGAGCATTTTTGCAAGTTAATGTCCATTTGCTCATCTAATTGTTCCGCTTCATCCAAGTCTTCTTTCTATGGTTAACTTCTCCTCAACAACCATTTTGGGCCAACAATGTTTATTTATGTTTTCAACACGTTTTTTAGGTAACTTAGAAAATAGATTATCACTGAATCCTCCATTGAAAACATTCCTTCTTCAGCTAACAAAATCTCATAGGGGATCATTGATTTGACTTTGAAGCTACTGGTGATTAGATACTCTTGGATTTTTCTAATTGTTTTCATTTATGGTTTGATAGGCTACTCCCCCAGACTTCACAACCATAGAGCACAACTAGTGTGACCAACAAACCAAAAAGTGTTTTCTTAGTTTTCCAATCCCATAACTTAGTTTTTCTACATGTGTTCGATAATAGAAAAGAAACTCTCTAACCGCCTTGTATCATTTTCATTCTACATGTCTCTTAGCTGAGCCTATTGTGAAAATCAATCCTCAAGTACTTGTATTCCTTCGCTGATTCTAATGAAATTCCCTCAAAATGAAATTAACCTATTGTTTCTTCCTATTTAAAGAAAAAATCATCAAGTCTTTTTAGTGTTCTCCTGCATCTTGACCTCTTGGCAAAAGAGTTCTAAAGCTTTCAAATTCTCTCTCAAACAATGGGCAGTTTTTGTAATTAGAATAAGATCATCTGCATAAAGAAGCAACTTCACCACATATTCTACAAGTTGGATGTCCTCCGCAATAGTTCTATTTAACCATTCTTCAAGTTTAGCAATATATAAGTTCCAAACATAGTGAGGAAAGAGGGTATCCTTGTTTAACTCCAATGTCATTGTCAAAGCATTCAAACATACCTTCTTTAGTTCTAATTTTAGCTCTAACTTACTCATAAAGCCTATGCATTGTCGCTCTACACTCATTCGGAATCCTGAGTTCCTCTATTCTTTTCCAAAGTTTGTACCTAGGCATAGTGTCAAAGGCTTTTTTGAAATCCACAAAGCAAAAAAGGTTTCTACCCCTTATATGCCCCAAACTTTTTCGATGAGGTGTCTAAGAGTGATGCAATGGTCGATGATAGAGTGCCTTAGTCTAAATCTAGCTTGGCCTTTTGCTTTTTGTTCTTCTTTTCCTATGCTCTATCATGCTCCCAAATTTAGCTTTCTGAGAAGTGGATTGGTCATAATAGTACAGTAGTTAGAAGGGTTATTGAGATTCCCACTTTTGTGAAGGGGGATAATCATGCTAATTGTCCACTCTATTGGAAAACTGCTTTGAGTGACATTGTTGAAGATTTTTTTTGATGTGAGGAACAAGGTGGTCAACTCCACACTTTAAAAATTCAGCCTACAACCCATCAATGTCTTGAGCCTTACTACTGGCAAGGTTCTTTATACCTTGTTTGATATTTTCCATTGAGAAGAGCTGGGTTGAAATGCTGATTATGGGAGGACTATTTCTCTCTTATTTTCGTGCATAGAAAAGCTTCGCATAATATAACCATTGAGCATCTAAGATATTATTTTCTATTTGTTTTCTCCTTTTTTGAAACTCTCTCCAAAATCTTTGAATACTTGAACCCTTTAGTTATTTTTGGATTACATGTTAAGTGCAAAATATCGTTGACTAAACCTATTTTCTTGCTTTGGGCCTTGTAGGATGGAATAACCCATCTATTACATTTTGGCATCTATTAAGTAATTAGAATGATTATATTTATATAGTTTAGAACTAAAAATGGTCTAATAGCGACAAAATTGCTATTGAATTTTCTATAACATATGTGTGTGTGTGTGTGTGTGTGTGTGTGTGTGAGAGAGAGAGAGAGAGAGAGAGAGAGAGAGAGAGAGAGAGAGAGAGAGAGAGAGAGAGAGTGTAATACCCCTGCCCTAATCAATTTCTAATCTCGGTTTGACCTTGGTTAGTTTATCATATTATAGTGTTATAGTTAGGTGTTTTGATTTTAGTGCATACCTGTTAATGTGGTTTTCACACCAGTTTGTATGCAAGTTTATTAGTTCTCCTATTTCATGTTATTAATCTCGGGCTAACACTTTCATTAAGTATATATATGTATGCATGTATGACTCTTGGTTGCAGGAGTTTTCAGGTATAGTACCACATGGGTGCGAGGTTCATCTCCGTCTGGATTCGTGGGTTTGAGTGTACCTCTTTGGCCCTTAGATTTTGGATTAGGTGGTCGTAAGACCCTCGTTTGATCATAGTCGTGCTCAAGTGAGCATCATTAGTCGTCGTTGGTATGCCCTTTAGTTGGGTATGCAGGTTGTCGGTCTGTGTGGATTTCTTGGATTGCGTGTTTGTATGTGATTAAATTAAGTATTTAATCCTTAATATTTAATTTGATTTAATGTGTGTTTACGCATTAGTATATTTTGGGGGACTAAATTAAATAGGTTCCTTTTTATACGATTAATCGTCAATTAGAATTGCCCAATTCAAATTGGTAGCAAGTTCAATTAAATGGTTAATTTTAAATAATAAATATTAAATATTTTATGTCATGATTATTGAAAGGAAAGATTTAAAATTATTTGAAATAGAATTAATTTAACCTCTTTGGAATTTTGAAATAGAAAGGGTAAATTCAATTATTTGAGAAAATCAATCTAAAATTGAAAAAAACAAGTTTAGCATTTGAAATAGTTTGAAAAGAATGATTTTTCATTTGATTTAAAAGAAAGTATTTTAAATTAAAAAAAAAAAAGAATTTTGGTCAACATTTTCCATTTAACCTAGGATTGGAAATATTTTTGGGGGAGAATGATTTTTGGAAAATATTTTGGGGAAAAATATTTTTGGGGAATGAAAATTTGGGGATTTTGGAGGAGAAGAGATATTTGGAGCATGCAGGTTGGGCTCTCCTTCAATCTTGCTAGGATTGTTGAACTAGGTAGGCCTCTAGTTTATTTCATTGGCTCCTTGGTTTTAAAGAAATTGTTTTGGTTTTGTTTTGTAAAAATCTAGTTGTGTTTGTAGATAATTCCTTATTTTGTGTGGAAAATGGAAGAGTGCCGACAAAAGTAGCCGTCGAAAGGATTTGTCGACGATGCCCTGACCGTCAAAAATACAACAATCCCATGGACTCTGCCGACGGTGGGCATGATCGCTCTTCCGGTCAAAAATGTCGTTGGACATGCAACATCCCCATCGGATTCTTCAGTAGATTTTGTCGCAAAGCCAACAACAATTTGGAACTCTGCACCGATGATGATGTTGTTTGTCTGACACTTGTGTCATTGGTCCATTCGGAGGCATCGACGACTATCCGACTACGAAGTGTTGTCGCACGTACGACATCCTTGTTGGATGTTTGTGTGGTTTGAGTCGGAAGTGCGATGACTCCAAAACATTTCACTAACGAGAACGTTGTATGTCTGTCGATTTCATCATCTATAGAAAGCTTGGTATTCGTCATAATTCCGATAATGATAATATTTTTACCAAATTTTTATTATTATTATCTAGTCATTGATATGTATAGTGAATGATATTCTATCCCCACCACCTACCAGTAGGGGACATAGGTTTGAGGCTAATATGAGGCACATGGTTTCAAGCTAATATGATCAAGCACACCATGGTTGAGATGGTCCAACTCCCTAGTCTTACTCTAGGACTAAGCTCATGCCATATCTAAATGAAAGACATCTCAAATACATCGTCGGTGGAAAGCTACAAAATGCCATTTTCATACATAAGCAAGACATACACATAAAGGTTTACTTGGTTTAAATGAAGGAAAGGTTGACAAATTTACGTTGATCTCTTCGTGAACACACCACAATTAGGACAATAAACTCAAACACACTTTTTACTGTTCTCTTGGTGATTGTGCCCAGTTGTGTATGTCTTGCTTATGTATGAAAATGGTATTTTGTAGCTTTCCACCGACGATGTATTTGAGATGTCTTTCATTTAGATATGGCATGAGCTTAGTCCTAGAGTGAGACTAGGGAGTTGGACCATCTCAACCATGGTGCGCCTGCATATGTATATAGTTTTGTGTATTCATTAAAGATTTTCATTTAATTTTGAGCATTTTGTGGATTATATAATCAAGAAACATATCATCATCCTCACCAATTATGCTCAACTGATTTAAGTACAACCATTTGATTGTTAATAATTTTTAAATTAAGGGAGTACTTTTCAAAATACATATCCATATGCATATGCATATACATATACATAAAGGTTTACTGCTTGGTTTAAATGAAGGAAAGGTTGACAAATTTCTCCATGTAGTTTTACCTGACTCTAGAATTAGTCAGTTATTTAAAACAACTCATAACCATTGTAACAAAATTTACACTAATAATATATTTCCTAACTGTTTTTATCCATGAATGATATTTGGGTTTACAATCTTGAATTCAGTACATGCAATATCATTAGAACTTAGACATCAATAAACTTGTTTCGAATTAGAAACACTGTGATGTGAATTGCAAGCAAACTATTTAATGTAATGCATGTTGTTTGTATTTTGGAAAAAAGGGTTGGCTGCAGAATTTTGCAGAGCATACTATTTGAGTAATTTACATGTCAAGTGTTTGTTATAATGTCTGAAAACTAAATCATGAAAAAGTGAAAAAAAAATTGGTTAGCAAATCAGGGGTGCACTTTACATTCTTGTTGTTATCCAATTCACTTACTTGAGCTCTATTTCTTTCTTCAGATTTGGGGTCTAGAGCTCCTCCCTAAGCAGAGATTGTTGGTTTTGTCTCCCTTGCTTTGGCTGGAGAGTTTCTTGCTATCTCTGGTAGTTTTCCCTCAGAGTTCAACTTCTCTATTGGTCAGACTGCTATTTTCCTTACCTTCTTGTCCAAGTGCTCCTCCTCTTGTTTCCAATATTTTTCCTTTGCCTTCTACTCAATGGCCCTTGGTTCTGCCTTCATGCCCTCTTAATGTCTTCATTGGGTTCCTGTTTCCTTCAAATGATGACTTCTCTATGTTATGCAATATCCATCTTGGATCTTGCAACATCAAATTCTGGCATGGTTGATGTTGATGCGAGTGATTGGACAATTGCTTTTTATCACATTTTTTCTTTGAGTAAGAAGATCCTTCGCAAGCAGTTTGGTGTCGTCAAAAGATAAATAAGTTGTCAAGAAAGGTGAGGGATAAAAGAATCTTTAGATTAATGTTTTTGACTATGTTGGTTATTGTTGATGTAGTTTTTCATTGATTTTCTTCAGTTATTCTTCACCAATAGCCTATTTATAACAACTTTATCTGTTTGGAAGTGGGTCCTCTCTAGAACCTGCAACCAATCTATCAAAAGAAAATACATATTGGAACATGCCATCACAAAAATATGTCATTTTTATATGTAAAACTAGAATGTTCAGGTTTTCTTGAAAACAATCAAATTGGAATTCTCATCTTGGTCTTACAAGTATTAGGGTTCTTACCTAGCAGGATGCTCCTCACAAGGATGATTGTATGTTGTCTAGACTGGCTCGCCCTAGAAAAGACTCAGGATTTGCGATAAAAGTCAAAGAAACAATAATAATATCCTCTAGTTCATATAAGAAATGATTTATAGTGAGTGTCCTTGAGATAAAAGAGCATTTACATTTTAATGTAGTTGTTTGTGTCGAGGGTAAATCAATGATAGATTCCTCCTAGGAGGATAATCATATCCCCCTTCTTAACCCATCTTCATATCCATCGATCCTCTTTATCCCTTACATCAAAGGAGCCTATAACAAAAGAAACATAAAACTCAAGCATCAGTATATGTCATTGACAACTCTTGTTTTATGAATTCTTTCAAATTTATCTTCGCTAGAGTGAGCTTTCTAATAGGCTATTGCTATATACTAAGAATTAAATTGCTGAAATTCCATGACTTCGACCATAAAGACACATAGAATGGGTTCAAGTAATGTATACGAGAATTAAAGGACAATGGAAACTTTTCCATTGTCTATAATAGATAGCAAGAAGGAAAGAATGTTATCTATGTAACATCTATTTGACAATTTTGGATTCATAACTTTACGTATAAACATATACAACCATGGTATATTGCAAAATGACATAAAAAATCCATTTCATGTAATCAATAATTTTGTACAAAGGGGAGGACGCTAATCATGTCACCCTAAATATTCACAAACAGGTATTGAAGGAATGCTGACAATAAATATGATAAAATAATGCTTGGTTTAGAGGATATAGCTAATTCACCCCTCAATTTAAAAGAAATATTAGGTAAAATTTAGTACTTCTTTTAAGTTGATCACATTATGATGTAGCACATTAATCAATACTACAACACTGCCACTGGAAAAAGGCAGCAATCTGTCAAAAAGAAATAGTGATAAATGATAGGGATATAAACTGTGCTAAAATGGTTTTGTAATATTTAGCTCTTTTAATATAAATCCAACTTTTATTTAGCAAAAAAATATATTGATGAGTAAAATGGTTAAAAAAAGAGAGTTTTTTTTGTATATTGAACATGGAAGTTTCAATGATGGTGTTTTGAGATGGATAATTGGAATCCCACTATTTTCCCTAGATTATTTTAACCAAAATTTTGGACATGATTTCATTTAGTTTGCACTCCATGGTTCACAGGTTATTAGGATTAATGGTTATGTTTCCATGGTGTTTGGATCCAAGCAAAACAAGTTCAATGAATCAATAAATGTAGTTTACTCGATACAAAATGTTTGTATATAGATATGGTATACGACATACATGGTGCATGGTAGATCACAAGTTCTTTGATGATTGATTGATAAGAAATGGTAGATCTACTAACAAGTTTCTTCTTGTTCTTAATGGTCCACAAGTTTACTATTTGCAGATTACGTTTCATAGTCACAGGTTGATGGATCGCATAGATCATTAATTATAGATTATTTCAAGTTGTTCATGGTTTATTGTCACCTAGTTTCTTACCTAATTTTGCATTGTTTTCTACTTTATTTCCTAGCATTCATCTGCACTTGAGTCATTCCTATGTTGCTTCAAATATGTTGTTCATGATTTATCCTCAGCTTCCATGGTTAGTATCGATTTTGCATTTGACTCAACATAATTCCTAATTGTGTATTGTACTTCACACATCACACAAAAAGGTTTATTTTAAGAATTAGGATACGATATAGTATTTTACAGTCCTAATATCTAGGTCATTAAACTTTCACATATTGATGTATCACAGTTAGTTATTTTATAATTTGATGCATGCTTAATGCACCTAGTTTATGGAGTGATTACATGTTTGTTTGATTGGAGAAAATTAACCAGTCCAATTTGTAGGCTAGGGCTATTATATTGTTGGTAATAGGGTTTGGTAAATACATTGAATTAGAAACATCTTTTATTGATTAATATAGATTCTAAAGATATTCTTTTATGAATTCTAGTGTCTTATTTAAAAAATCATACCAAGACGTATGTATTGCAGCCAGTGTTCCACAAGGACATTTCCTCCCCCAAAACTGTTTGTTTTTGAAATGGGGACACCTTCAGAATATAGGGACTTGGATGGGACGTCCCTCTGCTGTCCCAGTGCAATCCAATGCCATCATCTTTGAGACATCTCTAGGACATCCTTGAGATGTTTGAGGGACTCCCAAGAGCCTCCTGATCATCTCAGGGACATCCAAGCATCTCCCATGGCCAAACAACCCATAAGTGATTTAAAAAAAATCAGAACTTTTTTTCAAACTCCATGCCCAAGGTCAAACCCTCACAGCCTATGGGCCCCACCCAAACCCCAACTTTATAAAAATGCCTCCTATTTTTGTTTCAACTCACAAAAACAAAGAGCAAGAAGCTAACAACTGTGAATGTGAGAGTGAGAGTTGCAGGTGCCAGGTGAAAAAGTGAGAGTGCATAGCAAGAGGGTTGAGGAGAAGTAAGAAGAGAAGTGATGCCAAGTTGCCAATTTGTAATGGTCTACCCCTGTTTTGAAACCAATTTCTTTTACACCTTTTCAACTATGCTTCTTGACAAACAGTTTACTTGAATGCTCTACTGCCAATTTTCAGTTTGTCTTTCTTGATTTTGTGACTGCCAATGTTTGTTTGCTGATACTTTTGAGATGGCATTTTGGCAAACAACATGCATACACTGAAAGGGTTTCAATTTGGAATTGATATTGATAGTGTAGATATAACTTTATAATAATCAAGATTTGCATTCACTGAAATGATTTTAATCAACTAAAGAGAAATATTCATGACTTACAAGTAATAAAAAAACTTACAAGGATGAGGCATATTCATGACTTACAAGTAATAAAAAAACTTACAAGGATGAGGCATATTCATGACTTACAAGTAATAAAAAAACTTACAAGGATGAGGCATATTCATAACTTTTGCAGTCTTGCCTTGAATATCAACACTAGAAGCAACTCATATTGTTCGTGTACAGACAAGACAGTATGGGAGTTCATTATACCCAACAAATTGTGGTGTTGTTGTTCGTGTTGGCTCTGTTAGACCCCGCAATTAAGATTCAATATACATTATTCAATAAGATTAACTGTGCAACATAATGAAATATTGAAAAGTGTGTTATCTTGTTGAGCTTTGCTTGGTTTCGAGAATAATTTAATATTCTCTACTTAACAAGGCCAACCACGTGAAGGTGGAAGCTCATTTGGCCCCTCCCCCCCCCCTAACATCACTCTAAACTCCTCATTAACATCTTATAACATTCATTCATTCATTCTTTCTACCATTAATAAAATATAGCATTCATTCATTAATATCACATAACGTTCATTAACACATAACATTGATTATCATTAATTAACACACAACATTCATCAATATTAATTAACACATATCATCCATAACCATTAATTAGCACATAATTACATTCACTAACACATAAAAATCAGTCATTATCAAATAAGTTAGAATAAATCATTTCTTTTTTTGTTTTTTCTTTGAAGCTATGAAAAGACTAAGTGGAACATCGGTTTCTTCATCATTTCCCCCCTCTGCAGATATTCTACCAACTGCTCGTAATCTCGATGTATGCCTAGTCCTATACTGAGGACGAGGACACTAAAGCAAAGGGGGGTCCTTTGCAATAACAAAGAAATGGGTTAAATTCAAAATTTTTTTATATTATTTTTACAAGTATTTCATTAATTTAGAGAACATAATTTTTGCGCTCTTTACCTGATGGGGCCACATCATTTTGTGTAGCCTCAACCTCAACATGCTGAACACCCTCTAGATCATCTGGAGTTGAGATACTAAAGGTTACATTATTGCTGAACACCAATTGCAATTATATTTGTTTAAAGGAATAATAGTGGTTCTCTTTACCCGAGTGGGGAACATCACATTCCTGATGTTGTGTACCCAGATCATGCTCCACTTGGTCACCACCGACTACATGCTCTAAAATATTAACAAAAAAGGTTACATTAAGTACTACTCTAGTTACAAATTAAGATGTTTAATTGTATTAATAGCTAAATAAATAAATTTGAATAGAAAATGAATACCTCCACTACTAGGACACACATTTGGACCTTCATGTGCAAGTGGTGTTTCACGATTAGCAGGCTGCATTCTAATGTCATAAACATTGTTATCATTGCTTGCTTATTTAAAACAAATATAGTCACTTTATGTTGGAACTCAACATCAATTAGATTATTGGTAAAGTATTCAATTTGAAACAATTTCCATTTAGCATATTTACCTGTGTGACGAATGCACTTGAATGTTGTGTATGCCAACTCAATTCTCATAGCCGATCAGCCACGACTGAATAGCCTTGCTGGTAGGCAATTCTCTTGTCATCTTCTATGGGCGCTCTATTGAATTCATAGCCCCGCATTTTTGCTTGGTACCGTGAATTTTGCTTGCATTGTTTGATAAAAAAAAAAGTTTGCAATTTATTAATATTTTGATGCAATATTTCGTTTACATGAGATACTTACAATTCATGCAGCAAGTTTCATGTGACCACTAGAGCCGAGTTTGTGTTGCCCGTGCTTTTTTTGTCTTGCCTTGGTTGCCTTTGATGTGTCACTCAGTCTATAAAAAGTTTGAAATATGTTAGATTATATAAATATAAAGAGTAATTAATTAGTACATAATTACATTCTTAATAGTATCCCATACCTTCTTCTGGCGTCTGGTGGTGTATTTCCTTTTTTCCTTTCAATTCGCTCCTTGGCATCCAAAATCATGTCCTTCCACTCCCTCTCTGGAATCATGGGGGATGCTCGTACTTTAGGTTCCTCTCTAAATGGGTCATGTATTGGTCCCTCACATACTTTAGATATGTGCCAGTTTTTTCAAGGAGCTTGGTTTTGTCAAAGGTGTCATTTCCAAACCACTCAACCATTTGGTTTGTCAATTCATCTTTTAACCTTTTTTCTTGGTCATTCCACCTTTTAAGGCAAAAACAAACCTGTTAGATTCAGAAATGAACTGAAGCTACATTTATTACACTTCAAGAAATGGATCAAAGGAAAACTATTCTAGTAATGATATGAAATCAAAATGGTGGATTAGGGTTAGTTCACATATGATGTACCATATTTTACGTATGGTGGGCCCAAATATCTGCAATGCAATGTCACTAAGATGTTTATAGAAAATATCATTGCCTGCAAAAAATTCATGGGATCATTAGTCCAAAATGAGTGATCATAAAGTAAATTACAATTAGAGTATATAATAATAATTTTAAAGTACCTGGACCCTTTTGTATCTTTAAGGGAATCATTTCTTTGTCGCTCACCACCAATGTGGCCTGCAATGTTCTTGTACTAGCAATATGAGAAGATCCAGGAAATGATGGTATGTTATCAGCAGTAGTTGCCTCTGGCACATCCTCATGTGCATCTCCTCCTACAAAAAATGAATCCACTATGAAATGGCATTAGAATTCAAGAAAGAACACTTGAAGGGAAATAAACACATGACAAAAGATAGAACAAAAGAGGGATCTACCAACAGTGGGTGGGCCAATATGACATGCAGTAGAGGATGTCTGCATGCTACGTGTTGCTGACATTGCAGTCGGCAATACAGATGAGGGTAACCTCTGATGAGGCGGCGATGACATTTGCATAGGAACATTGACAACACCTAAAGAATAATACACTAAATATATCAAACATTAAATATATGAAAAGTGCAAGAATTGTAAACAAGGATGAACCTTTATTTTGAAAATTTACAGTATCAAGTATGATGTGTTTTGGGTACTCAGAGTGATAAGCCAAGCAAGCGATAATACAAGAAAATCGTCATCACTTGAAGATCTTGCAACACCCTGATCGTGGGAACGACTTTCATGAGGGCAAATAAATTGTTGTAAAAATAATACGTACATATTTTAGTTAATGACGTAAAAGAGAATAAAATATAAACCATTATTGAACTTTTGTTATAATTAAAGCTTTCATTACTGCTTACTTGCAAGTTTTCTGTTGTCCAAAGCAATAATTCCACCCTCTCTCGTATCTCATCAGTAATAGGATGCATGACTGCCAAAGCAACAATATCTTTTCTAATTTTTCTAAGAGGCATTTTAAATAATTTCATAAGGTGTCTGGAATCTTCAGGGTCATCATCGCTTAACCCTAATGATTCCACATCCCTAGAAAGGTGCTCAGGTACTGCAACTCCCTTTCCCTTTCCCCGAACATCCGTCTGTGTCAAGAATATCATTAACAATTACAAAATTAGTATAAATCACTAAAAAAAAGAACATAATAATGTAACAGTTTGCTTCTATCTAATTTGTACAATTACAATAAGGTTTACCTGCTCGGTAGAAGTGTCGCAAGCTACATCCATGTCTGCAATATGTGATGGATCCATGTCACCCTGTGACAAAGAAAAAATATAAAAAACGTTAGCGAAATTAAACCAATAGACTTAGAAAAAAAACTTCACAATAAAATGGTATATTGGATTCATTAATTGGAGGTTGGTTAATTTAAATGGTATATAGTATGTACCACCCCCATGATATTAACTTTGTTTGTATCTATATGATTCAAACTATAATTGATTAGAAGCTCTTCATCTGCACTTATTGATTTTATCGTACATACAAATACACGATTTCCCTCGTGCGCCTCAAATATGCAATTGGGTTGTTTATTAGTTGACCCAGGTCGCGTACTATTTATAAAACCTGCAATATTCCCTGTTGCTTTTGGCCGACCATCAATGTATACAGCCACTCGTTTACTTTGATCATTATCTTTCTGTTGTATATAATTTGTTGACAGTGCATACGTACACATATTTTTTTTATATTTAACAATCTGCATCCAATTATTGTAATTGTAACAAGGTCGAACAAACTCCATCAATTCAACAACTCTATTGTAACAAACCTTTATGTCTTCCATGGAAAATAAGCCTAAACCATGTAACGACGAAGGTGCTATGAGATATATCCTATCGTTAACACAAAAATCGGTGTTTATTGGAGGAAGTTCCTTGGGCACCCATTTTTTCTGTAGATGTCTGTACCTCAGTGGCACCTCAATGTCATCGTTGGTCTCATCAGCATAAGAACATGACCCCCCTTGAGCAAGGAAAAAATTCATGCATTTATTGAATTTTCTTCTAATCTTTTGACCTCTTGTTGATCTCCCTATTGTAGACCTACTACATGTGTCACTTTCATTTTCTATTCCTACATTTTCCTCACTCGACGAAGACAAATCTAACAAATATCTATTTGGGGTTACCTGCACTCCATGAAATGAGAGAGTTAATTGGTAATGAGAGAGAAATTTTGCAAATGAGGGTAATGTTGATGAAGAATTCAACCCTAAAGTTGATTTGGGGATTAAAACTGGAATAAGTCCAACTGGGGCCTCAAGTGTTGATAACTGTATTAGATTTGTTGCTAATGTCGAGGTTTGAAAAACTGAGGAAGTTTGTTTTCCAAGTAATTTAAAGAAAATAAATTGTTTCTATAGGGTGTATTGACTAGTTATACTTGTCCATCCATGAGACTGTGCAGGATCCTCGTCAAAGGGGTTCAGGGTCCTATACAATGTAATTCAATTATCTTATGTTAGCTAAAAATTACATAGTACACAACATGAACAACATGAACTTTGTAGACAAAAAGAGTATTAAATAATAAAAAGATGTTGTCATCAAAATCATTGTAAATTTTTTAATTCCTTACCTTTACTTTATGTAGACTATGCAGGATCCTCAACTAAATGGTTGAGGATGTCTGTAGTCAATGACTTGTTCCCACCAAGGGTTATAGCATCACACATGGACTATACCCGAAATCAACACCATCAATTGAGAATCATAAGCATTACTACATTTGTAAGTTGATAAACAATAAATACATACGTATCATAAGCATCATAAGCATCACATGATGTGTCATCATATATGTAATTGAGCATCACAATTGGCATCACATATGTGTCATCATAAACATGTAATCCATCACATATGTATCATAAATCACCATCCATCACATAGGTAATAAACAATCCACATTCTATAAATAAACACAAAGTTCAAAAAATGTCACATGCATCATCATAAACATGTGATCCATCACATATGTATTTTAAATCAACATCCATCACATAGCTAATAAACAATCCAATTTCCATAAATAAACATAGTTTAAAAAATGTCACATAAATAGTCACTTTCCCTATCTCCTTCTCCATATTAAAAGGTGCATCATGAATTAATTATGTAATGGCATTAGAATTCAAAACATAATGAATTAATTATGTAAAAAAAATTCTATCAAGAAGTCAATATTAAATAGATAATATACTAATCACATACCTCATACATTTCATTCTTCATCATCATGAACATCAAGGTCATCATTGCCAACAACATCATCATCATCATCATCATCATCATCATCATCATCATCATCGTCATCATCATCATCTTTGCCATCATCATCACCATCATCACCATCATCATCATCATCATCATCATCATCATCATCATCATCATCATCATCATCATCATCATCATCATCATCATCATCATCATCATCATTATCATCGTTGTCGTCGTCATCGTCGTCATCGTCGTCGTCTTCACCATCATCATCACCATCATCACCATCACCATCACCACCATCACCATCACCATCACCATCATCATCATCATCATCATCATCATCATCATCATCATCATCTTCTTCTTCTTCTTGTTCTTCTTGTTCTTCTTCATCATCATTGAGAAACTGTCGATCGTGATCATTATCCACTTCATCTTCTACTTCTTCGGTATCTTCTTCTTCCATCACATTATAATTTATCGGCCTTCCTCTTGGATCATGTCTAACAACAAATGACCAACCCGGTTTATGTGGAACCTCTGAGTAAAATACTTGCTCACATTGGCTTGGAAGAGCAGAGGGCTCATCCCCAACTGGTTCAAATGATCTTGTATTTAGCATTATAAAACCATTATCATGTTCAATAACAGTTCTATCAGGATCATTTTTATTCAATCATAGTCTATACCATTTGATGATGAATAAAACTAATTTGAAGGAATTAAAGTCACACTCAAGTATATCATCCAAAATGCCATAGTATCGATTTTCAGACCATTGAGGATGTATGTGTTATCTTGTCATTTGTCCCTCATAACAAGAGTGAGCCGCCTTGCAAAATTTTTAGTTGAGTCTTTGTCTTATTAAAAATTCATTGGTTCAATCCCTAATCCTCTTGTAAATCATTTCTAAATCCTTAGCATTACGTTTCAATAGTTTTTTGAACCTCATGAACCCCTTGAACCATCCTGAATAGAGTTCATAGTGTTCATTTAGGTACCGTAGGTGCTAAGTTGTGTCTAAGACATTTTCAGGCTAACATTCATATCAAGTGTTTTGTAGCAGCTTTATTTCATGATCGTGGATGATGTTTCATATACTCTTTCTCCAGATTGTGAACCATTTGAACCTACTTCAAACAGTTTAGTGATGTTCAAAGTGTTCGATGAAATTCAAGGTTTAAGTTCGGCAAGTCTGATTTTATGACAGTCATATAGACCCGCACATAGTAGCTCATATCTTTTTACTCAGACATTATTGTTGAAATCTCTTTGGTTAGAATGGAGAAAACTAGGTTTTGACAAACATATCCAAAATTGATAACGATCTAACAGTGCAAACAAAAGTTATGGGCCCCACACTGAGACAGATTTTGACTATCACAAATATTTTCAGTCCGCGCAACATAATGAATATTTTCATTTTGGTTTAAAATATTCAAGTGCCACCTGTCCAAATACTTTTATAAACTTAAGAGAATTATATTTCTAATGTTTATAACTATTTTATGTTATAAAAAAAGAGTAATGGGGAAAGTGAAAAGCGTAAGTGAAAAGGTTTTTCAAAATTCGGTTATAAAACTGAATAATGATCTCATGTAGCTATTTATGGCAAAAGAATTGAGGGAGGCGGGGTTCTTCTTTTTCTTTTCTTCCAACAACATGTGGGTGGGGGAGAGTAGATTTTTATTTGTAAGGGAGGAGTTGAAGCTTTTCTAAGCAATGCTTTGTACAGAAAATATCAATCTTTGAGTTGATTTTTCAGACATGAATAGAATGCAGATGATATCTTCAATCTTTGTGTTGCTGATATTCTTCTTGTAATGCCCTGCCAGGAACCCTAAAGGAAAACAACACAACTAGGCAACTAAAGGGTGAAATAATTTTTTTTGTTTGTTAAAGACTAAGTGTACTAACTATAATCATTGCACGTTTAACAACACAGCGGAAGTCTATCATAAGTTTTCCTAAGGGTAACCAATGAAGATTAATTTCATAGATTATATTAACACCACAGTTAATCCATTTAATTAGATAAATTGAATACTTAAGTTTAAAACTACACATACATCCAAATTTCACAATAAAGAAATAAAAGTATTCCAATGTATCCAATTTCCATAAACCTATTTAAACATAAGATCAAACAACAACATTCATTTCACTGACATAATAATATTACAATATCCATAAATACATGGCTTCCAATAATACCACTGGTTACAAAGATACAATATCAAGGTTACATAAAAGTCTGATACAATGACCACAAGGTCTCAACTGAACAATGATCTCGAATAAGAGCTGGTACATAAACCACGATCCAAGAAACACCAGCGAAGCCTTTCCTCACCTGAAGATACAATCCAAAACATCCGATGGGAAGTGGCACTACCACCCGACCATGTGATCCCGAAGTGGAACCACCCCACCGTGCTAGGAGATAGTAGAAACCCTCAAGCAAGCAAAGTAAGACAAGTACAAAAGGACTACAAGAATCTGCAACCATCCATGTAACACAACTCACAAAACACCAGTGACTCTAAGAAGAGAGTGTCATCGCATAGCTTGATGGTTACCATGGTACAGCCTCCATAGGTCCCGACCCCCATACTCGGGTTTCTCCTGGTAACCTCTCCCAAGCCTCCGGTTCCAACTAAGTCTCATGCGGACCCTACCAATCCTTTCGTGAAGACAAGGTGGTAAGTTTGCCATTCCAGGCCTTCTCGTAACATCATGAGCCCTATACAAGCACTCACCTATGCACGAGGCACAATTATCTTAATTAATATTTAATCTACCCAACCCCTAATCAATTATTAGGTTATCACTTTTTAACTAACTTTTGACGGGTTATCCTATCATCCACTTCGGGCATGGCCCCCTCTCGAAAGCCACTCTCTCTCCTAGGACACCAATAGGAAATGTTTCTCTCTATGAGAACTCTATGGTGAAACAGACAACCATAAACAATCCTGACAAACACGGGTGAAGGATACACAAATACCAACTCAAGATTGACCATTTGGACAAAACACACAATGGCTCATATCAAATAGGTTATACAACAACACTTGGTCTAGGAGAAATAATAACATAGGACACAATGACAATTTAACCAAAATTGCAATGAAATAAAACTTGACTGAGAACACATTATATGCAAGATCCTATTATAGGCAATCTTTCCAAAGCATAAATAACATGCAATTTACAAATTTTCAGATAACAAGAATTTACAACTTTTTAATACCAAAAACATCCACTTTGTCATTTGTCCAAAAAGATTTAAAATACAAATCATTCTCCTAATGTATTTTCAACATACTTATTTAAATTAACATTCCAAACTGTAATTAAATAATATTTTAAATAACATTTAAAATATTATAATAACTACCAAAAGAAACATATCTAATATATATATATATATATATATATATATATATATATATATATAAACACATATATGAATATACATTTATTTATTTATATACATATATAATACATAATAATATTTAATTTATCTGATCCCCTGGGTACGAAACTCGAAACAGTGGATAGGGTTTAGAAATTTAAATAAAATTTAAAAAAAAAACACTTTTATAATTGTAAAAAGCCCCTGTCACGGTAGCCTAAGCTACCGCTGGTAGCTAGTACTACCGTTTGGTAGCACTGCTACCGTCCGGTAGCACTACTACCGTCAGTAGCTAGTACTACCATCTGGTAGCACTGCTACCATCCGGTAGCACTACTACCGTAGGAAGCTGCTACCGCCGGTAGCACTGCTACCGTCGGTAGCGGATGCTACCATTATCCTGTCATCCTCAACATAGAGGGAGAGGCTACACCGAGGTGTTGCCCCTTTAAGTTTGAAAAAATGTGGATGCAAAATCCGGATTTCTATGATCTCATCTCCAGGTGGTGGTCTGAGGTAAATTTTCAGGGATCAAAGATGTTTTGCCTTGTAAATAAACTAAAACATCTCAAAAGCAAGTTACTGAAATGGAATAGTGAAGTTTTCGGTAACATTTTTGAAACGAAAATTTCATTAGAAAAAGAAATCACAGACCTAAATGAAAAAGTGTTTAGACTAGGAATGGATCAGGATAGCTTCCTCAAAGAAAAGGAGCTTCTCGGGAAATATGAGGATACGTTAACAAAAGAAGAAATATTTTGGGAACAGAAGTCTAGAGAGAATTGGCTTCAAAATGGGGATAGGAATACTAAGTTCTTTCACAACAGTACAAAAAATAGGAGGAACACTAATAGTATTCACAAGATCATGAGTAATAATGGTATACTACTGGAAGATCAAAAGGACATATCTACAGAAGCGGTGAACCATTTTAAAACCTTGTTCAGTTCAGAATCATCCCTTAAAGACGCCAATTTAACTTTGCTTAGGAATATTCCTAAGATCATAACTGAAAACCAAAACAAAGCGCTTAGCGACAAATTTACAGAATCAGAAGTAAAATTAGCATTGGGGCAACTTAACCCTGATAAAGCACCCGGCCCCGATGGTTTTCCCGCTTGCTTTTTTCAAAAATGCTGGCACATTATTGGTAAGGAGGTAGTGGAAGCATTGGAAGTTGTTAGAAACTCTAGAAGTATTTTAAGGGAGATCAACAATACTTTAATTACTCTGATTCCAAAGAAGGAGGAATCAAGAAATTTTGAAGACTTCCGACCTATTTCCTTATGTAACACAATTTACAAAATTTTTACTAAAATTTTAGCGAATAGATTGAAAGGCATCCTCCCTTGCATAATTTCAGAGGAACAGACCAGATTCGTTCCAGGTAGATCTATCTTTGATGGCATTATTATTGCTCAAGAAGTCATGCACTCGTTACATCAGAATCGATCAGCTGCTATGATGATCAAATTAGACATTAAGAAGGCATATGATAAAGTCGATTGGAGATTTCTGTGTAAATGTTTAGAATCCTTTGGTTTTTCTAAACAATGGATCAATTTAATATTCGAATGCATCTCATCTCCCAGGGTATCATTACTTATAAATGGTTCCCTAGCGGGCTTCTTCCAGATATCTAGAGGGATTAGACAAGGAGATCCGTTATCCCCTTTCTTATTTATCATAATGGCAGAGGGCCTTGGGAGAATCATTTCTTGTGCTCGTATGAATCAGATTATTAAAGGTATTAAAATTATGAATGGAATGGAGGCCATAACCCACCAGCAGTTTGCTGATGACACAATGCTGATGGGATGTGCGAATAGGACTGAATCCATGGCTTTCAAAAGGATTCTTGACATTTATGCATTAGCTTCTGGTCAGGAAGTGAACAAGAATAAATCAGAAATCTTCTTCTTCAACACTTCGCAAAACATAGAGATAGATATTTGTAATATCTTAGGGTTTGATAAAGGGAAACTTCCTTGTAAATATTTAGGGATTTCGATGGATAAGGGAAACAATATTAATTCATTATGGAAAGGAATCCTTGAAAAGATGGATCTCAGGTTGAATTCTTGGAAGAACAAATGCCTCTCTTCGGCTGGGAGGATTACATTACTAAAAGCTGTTATGGCAGCTATTCCGATATATCAAATGTCCCGCCAGCAATTACCTAAAGGAGCTTGACTAGAAATGGTAAAAAAGATGAGGAAGTTCTTTTGGAATATGAATTCAGACAAAAAGAAATTTGCTTTAATTTCTTGGGATAAAATTAGCCAACCTATCAGTATAGGGGGAGTTGGCATCAAAGATTTGGGGGTACAAAACATGGCCCTGGGGGCAAAGTTAGTCTGGAAAATGTACTCGGAACCAGATCTTAAATGGGTAAGGATCCTCAAAGCTAAATATCTCACTAACTCCAACCTTGATAGTATACTGAGGATGGAAATACTACCCAAGGGATCCAAAGTCTGGAATTTTATGCTAGAATGTAGAGAGGTGATCAGGAATTATCTAACATGGGATATTGCGGAAGGATCTGAGGCACTGTTCTGGGAAGACTCTTGGGGGGGATATTCAGCCCTAGACAAAATAGGAATAAGCGAAGAAGGTATAGAACATTGCAAATCAATCAGGGGCAGGTATGTTAAGGATTATATCAAGCTTATCTCCAATGACCCCGCTTTGGGTTGGGAGTGGAAACCCCTTGATGAGATGAACTTGTCAAATGCAGACAAGGAGATCCTCTGGAATAATTTGAGGCATAGGCATCTATCATTACATAGTGGGAAAGACAGGATAATATGGGTGGGTAATTCTTCGGGCATTTATAAAGCCAAAGAAGGATACTCACTTTTAAAACTCAGACGAGCTGCAACCAATCCTAATATTCCGATTAGCCTATGCTGGAATAACGTTGGTATACCCAAAGCTGGTATCTTCTTATGGGCAACTTTCCAAAAAAGGATTCTTACCTTAGATTGGTTCTCAAAATTAGGATTCATGGGACCATCGAGATGCCCTCTATGCGAATCAGAGGAAGAAAATGCGGATCACCTGCTTCTTAATTGTAGTTTCAGTCAGAGATGTTGGGAATGGCTTTGCTCAAGCCTTGGTTGGCCGACTCCGAGACCTAGGGACATTTCAGAATGGCTGATTAGTTGGCAACCTCCTCACACAAAGGATATATATCACTTAGTGTGGACAATTGCCCCGGCAATCCTCATATGGGAAATATGGAAGGAGAGAAACAGGCGGATCTTTAAAGAATCAAAATTGAGGGTAGAATCCCTTCTAAATAAGATCGAGGTAACAATTGTGGAAAAAGTCAATAATAGACTAAGACATACACAGGAAAAGTCTATTAATTTAACCAGATGGGATGAGGTACTTCGATCTAAATGGATGGGTTTGATAATTCCGCCATATATTGGGAGTGGAGGTAAACAGGCTGAGATAGATAGGAAGCTAACAAAATGGGCTCCCCCCCGAAAGGGCTAGGCTAAGCTAAACTTTGATGGTGCTTCCCGAGGGAACCCTGGTGTAGCAGGTATAGGGTGTGCTATTCACCAAGATAACGGAGTACTAATAGCTAGCATTAATAAGCCTATAGGTGTGGCTTCAAATAACATGGCTGAGTTTTCAGCGTTGCGGGAGGGATTGATTATAGATAAATCACTCAAGATTAAATATCTGGAAATTGAAGGGGATTCGACGTTAACTATAAATGCAGTCAGGACTAGGGAAGTGTCAAACTGGAAATTGAAAGCAGAATTAAAAAGAATTCTGGATTTGATCAAATACTTTGAGGAAACTTCGGTTAAACATATTTATAGGGAAGGGAATTCTATAGCAGACAAGTTAGCCAATTTAGGGGCAGATGGTAATTCGTATGTCTTTAGGAAGGGTATACCCTCGGATTAATTTTAGGTGATGGCCGTGTCACCCCTTCATATCACTCCTCTCCAAGTCCTCTCCAAGTCCCTCATTTATAAGTTCTAGGAAGTGCGGTCACCGTTTCCTTATATCAGCATTTTGGTATACTAAGATTCAGATATATATATATATATATATATACATATATATATATATATACTCACATATATATATATATATGTATATATTTATAGATAATCCCATATGTATTTATCATCGGATTGATTCATGTTATATGATGTATTCATATATATATAAATATATACATATATATATATATTCATATATATAGATATATGTATATATATACAATCATATACACACACACACACACACACACACACACACACACACACACACACACACATATATATATATATATGTGTGTGTGTGTGTGTGTGTGGGTGTAAATAGAAACATACACAATTACACACACACATATATACATATATATATATATATATATATATATATATATATATAGGAACTATATGTATTTGAGTATGTATATATATATATATATAAATATATATTCATATCCATCCATATCTGAACCTTCATATATGCTTGTTTATATCTCTCCTCACCTATCCCTAGACACCCAATTCTGTGTGTGGGTGAAAGGGGCGTTTCAGGCGTGTAGAGAGGAGATTGGTAGAAGTCTAGTATTTCTGCTCTGGCACATGCAGGTTTCCCCTCCAGTGCAAGTAGTCTGAGTTAAGATTGTCCAGGGCAGCGAGGGTATAGACTTCAATAAGGAATATATCATGTCTTCTAATGACAATAAGGGACTGCCAGGCTATGTGTCTTCGTGCTAAGGTTACTGGTTTTTTTTTTATATTTGGTATTCAAGATTCTATGTATCGGTTAGTGTTGGTAATAATTTTAACATAGGATATAAGCCCTGTGTTAAAATTGGGACAGATATCTCTGGTTTCTGTCTCGTTGGTTGTATGACAGAAGAGGATTTTACAAAATATCATAGCATTTGACTTATCTTGGATTTTGAGATACCCTTTCTCTACCGTGTGGGGTTCATTCGGGTTCTTACAAACTACTGAGGAATGGGTGTCATGTTTTTTTGTAGAGGTTTTAAGGAGGGAAGTAGAGGAAAGTCCAGGCTTAGTCATGGATACAGATATTTAGAAGGTTCTATTTATGATAAGACTCTGGACAGTCCCTTTTCTCTTTTGTTGTTTCACTCCTTTCTCCAGGTATATATATTTCTGTGTGCATCTGTATATACTCATGATCCTGGCAGACTCAATGATAGATTATTTCGCATATTGGCATATAAATATACATACATATGCATATGAATATATTTATGTTTTGGAGAATCAGATGTCTGCATAGTTAAAAGTTATTAAGGAACTGATAGAAATTGATCCTTTTCATTAGTGTAGGTAGAATTGTAGCCTGGATAATCTCTTAAATTGAAACCCAAAAGGTTAAGATGGTTTCAAGCTAAGGGATTTCCAGGCTATAATCCTCTTACATAAAAAGAAAAGATACTATTATTCATTGAATGATTGTTGCAAATTATTATGTTTACTATGCTTCTAACAGTCTGGCAAAGTAAGTTGCAATAAGGTTTTGCAGATTCGGGATACAGGACAAAAGTTAAAGCTCGAAGTATTAATGGATTCGCCAAATTTGTGAAGATGGATCCAACCGGAAAAGTGTTGCAAGATTTTATGTACAGAAAGAAACTAAAATGTCTAAAAAAGACAGCCTCCATCCTCAGATGAGGATTTGTAAAAATTTACAGTTGTTTATAATATCTGATCCCATAAGGGATCTGGGCTAGACCGGAGGTTTTCTTATCTCCATTCTTTCCTACCGGTGCCCACACTGAATGGAGATGTAATATTTTTATAAAAGAAATAAATTTTGGCTTCGGCCTTTTATCGATCAAAAAATAAAAATAAAAAACAATACTTTTTCAATAATTTCATTTTAATAAAATTTTAACAACAATAATAACAAAAAACAATAGTTTTCCAATAAATCCATTTTAACAAAATTTCAATCCTTCTTCTTTGTTTTAAAATTTAATTAACCCAAATAAATTTAATGTGTAATTAAATTTATTTTCTTAAGGTAATTTAAACCATTTCTCAGGTAAATACCCTTTCTCACAAATCTTGCAAATTTCCATGCATCCTAAAATCCGACAAATTTTCTATAACAATTTTCCTAATTTTCACAAAATTACATTCTTCCCACAAACAAGAAATACACATCAGGCATGAATTTTCAAACAAAACTCGAATTCACCAGAAGAGAGTTTTGGATTTGACAATTATTTTACACACACATCAAGCTGAGAAAAATAGAAATATTTTTAATAAAACACAAAACTAAGAAATCATCCAACCTGGTATAGCTTTGTTGGAAGAATTCTATAGAAGAGCCCTAATCCCTTCAATAACTTCTAATAAAATTTCTTCACCTAAATTCTTGACCTGTTCCTATGTATCCCTGTCTGTGTCACTAAATAAAAGACCTAACCCCTATTTAAACTAAAATTCTAGGTTCACTAGCTTTTTCACCAAAAAACCTAAATTTAGAATAATAGTAATTTATTTTATTTTATTTTCTAAATTTATCACATGCAATAATTAAAAAACATTATTCTTTCTTTACTTTTCTCATGCACATTAATTAATTTCCTAAATAAAGAATTAATACAATATTTTAATTCCAATTAATTCTTTTTCTAAATAAAGAATTAAAACAATATTTTAATTCTAATTAATCCTTTTATTCATTTATTTAATTATGACTTTAGAAATTAATAAATACAGTTAATCTAATTTATTTTTAAAATAAAAATATATTTTTAATACCATGCAGCTTAATTTAATAATTTCTTTAATTAACTAAATTTATAATCTCAATGCATAAACAATACAATAATGAGATAATTTCATAAACTTAATTAATTAATTAATTAAATCCACTAAAACACTCAAATTAAACAAATCTCAAGCAATTACCCATAAAAGATAAAATGACAAAATACGAAGACCGAACTAACTGACAAAACGACTAACTGACGACACTCATACGAGTGTAACTGAGTAAAACAGGGTCAACTACTATCTCCTCCACTTCCATCGGAAAATATAAGGCACGCTCAGACCTGTGAAGCCAGGTGGAGATGATACCCCGTACCTACTCGGTACTTGTACCTGCAATATCTTGCATCACCGAACCACACATGCATATATATATATATATATAGAAAACATGACATACACACCGATGAAGGAGAATCGCGACGTTCCCTGTCTCACCGAAATGAGTGAAGGAAAATCGTCCCCTTGCATCCAATACACTTGCAAACACACAGCATATAATTCCACATTGCATAAATAAAGTAAAATATCAGTACATAGCAATAATACATAAAATACCATAAATCACAAGTACTGAAATACTGCAAATAAATTATACATCTCATCTCCAAATAAAGCATAATGTCATAAAAATCTGAATAATATGTCATGGTAATGTATCCACTGAAAAACAACCAATAATAAAATATGAGTCTAATGAGTTCAAACTAGTAGGGGTACTACACTTCTCATGACTGTAGCTGGACTTTGAGCCTTTGCAGTTGTTTATTAATGTCTTTTCTGTTATAATCAATTGTGTGTGTGGATTTATTACAAGTCTGTGTGCTTGAAAGTAAGCCATATTGGAGCAACGACTTTCTTTGTTAATTTTTAGTCCAAGTGCAGAAAATTAAACTTTGATTTAATGGTCTTCATTAATATCTATTTTGTAAGTCTTTGACATTCATTTTCATGGCTATGGATGAATGTTATTTTCCTTTATTGCTTTCTGGATAAAAGCATATCAACAATTTAATTCCTTGTAAATCTTCTAAGAGGGAGTTGTACCTCTCAATTCAGAGGAAGATTATCACTCCAATGATAATCTTTCCAACTGTTAGTACTTTTTGTCCTTCATTCTGGGCATTTTGAGTTTATTTGTATAGTTATCTTCGAAGGACAAATCTGTTCACTAACATATTTTTGGCGACTCTGCTAGGGATTCAGAATCAAAGACAAGTGCATTTTGTTTCCTTGGATTTTTAGATTTATCTCAGTGTAAGAGATTGACAACTTTGTATATAAACATCATGCTCAAGGCAAGAGCAATGAGAAAAGGGGAAAGACCAGATCCTTCGATCTTGGAAATTGTTGCAATAGATGATAAAATATTGCATGACTTCTTGGAGCGTTACAAAGAAAGTATTTCTCTTGCAGTTAGAAATAATATAAGTGTGGAAGATGATCATGCATCCACTCTTCTATGGAGAAGTCTTTGCATCAGATTTAACAAATTGAAAGAATAAAAAGAAAAGACAAGAATCTTGCAAGTTTATGCAAAGCAAATATTGCAGCTGAAAGAAGAATTAAAATTTGATGATGATGAGGCTCTAGTCATCTCAGTTTCATCTCACTCCTACAATTACCTTGCCTTGAATGAGCGAGAAGTTCAGCAAGAAACAATTTAGTCTCATGAAAGTCAAACAATGATAAGTGAGAATAATCAAGACAACATTGGAGAACCTGTGAACTTGAATGAAAAAGGTTTTTTGAGATTTTTCTCTTACCCGGAAATAGAAACTTTCAGTTTTGATAGTATGGAAAGTTATCTTGTTCCAAAAAGTATAAAAGATGAAAATTTTCAGATTTACATGCAACCAGAGTATGAAGCTTTCAAACTTATACATGAAATTGATGAAAACGATTCTTTATGTTTAAAAGCTTGTGATGAGTCCTTCGTAGAATCATTTCATTTTGACAGTAAAGCAATAGTATGTCTTCCTAATGAAGATTGTGTTAATAATAAGGTGGAATCAAGTCTTGGTAAAGATGTTTCTCATTCTGAAAAACTGATTTAAAAAGAAAATTCAGATTTGAAACAAAATAATGGTCAAACTGATGAAATGTTGCAGTCCCAAGAACTGTTGGCTAGTTTGGATAGTACTTCTTTTTGTGAAGAAAAGATCATAGAGTAGTTCTTGTCATCCATTGAAGAAGGGGATTTCAAGGAGACGGATTCAGGAATTAATTCATTTCATGCATTAAGTTTGGATAGGGAATTTGCATATTTAATTTCAGTAAAAGATGTTGAAGTTGTTTCAGCTAAGTTGGATCCCATGCATGATGAAGTGTCTCTCTATTCTAAGATTAGTTCAAATGCTGAAAATTATTTTAAGAATGATGGTCTTAATAGTGGTGATTGTGAGAATGATGTAGCCTTTTCCCTAGGAATTTCTGAGCATTACTTTTTTCAGCCAGAAATAGAACATTATTTGAGAAGTACTGTGTAGATGTTTCCAGAAAATTCAAAAGTTCATGATGAAACATGGCTTTTTGGGCATGAATGTGTATTCAAAAAGTTCCTGCATATTGTTAGTTTGGTGTTCAACATTGAAGAAGTTACCAAAAGAGCATGGTTTTGGGTTTTGGGTTGCTTCATTTGAACACAAGCCATTTTTTAGAAAAGGCTCCTTCTTCTCCCAACCGGTGGATGGTTTTGTGTAAGAAATTCTTGGCTCTAGTTCTCATGGTGGGATTTTCCTACCTATATATTTTTGTAAATAATATTTTTGGTGTGATCTAGGTGTAGCTTGTCTTGATTTTCAGCCTTGGTTTAGTGTGGGTTTTTGGCTTGTTAGTTTTTCCTTGTTGCCTCCGCCCTCTGCAAGAAGCTCCATGTGCTTTGTTTTTCTTGACTCTGTTGCCCAATGGTTAGGCACTGATCTTTTCCAAAGACATTCTGGATTCTCCTAGTCCTTTACAGTCCCGGTCCCCAGTCAGAGCCAATGTTATCATGTCATTTGTTCCTCATAACAAGAGTGAGTCGCCTTGCAAAATTTTTAGTTGAGTCTTTGTCTTGTTAAAAATTCATTGGTTCAATCCCTAATCCTCTTGTAAATCATTTCTAAATCTTTAGAATTATATTTAAATAGTTGTTTGAAGCTCATGAACCCCTTGAACCATCTTGAACAGAGTTCATAGTGTTCATTTAGGTACTGTAGGTGCTAAGTTGTGTCTAAGACATTTTCGGGCTAACATTCATATCAAGTGTTTTGCAACAACTCTATTTCATGATCGCGGATGATGTTTCATATACTCTTTCTCTAGAGTGTGAACCATTTGAACCTACTTCAAACAATTCAGTGATGTTCAAAGTGTTCGATGAAATTCAAGGTTCAAGTTCTGCAAGTCTGATTTTATGACAGTCATATAGACCCACACATAGTAGCTCATATCTTTTTACTCAGACATTATTGTTGAAATCTCTTTGGTCAGAATGGACAAAGCTAGGTTTTGGCAAACATATCCAAAATTGAGAATGATCTAATGGTGCAAAAAAAAGTGATGGTCCCCGCACCGAGACAGATTTTGACTATCACAAATATTTTCAGTCTGCTCAGCATAATGAATATTTTCATTTTGGTTTAAATTATTCAAGTACCACTGGTCCAAATATTTTTATAAACTTAAGAGAATTATATTTCTAATGTTTATAACTATTTTATGTTATTAAAAAAGAGTAATGGGGAAAGTGAAAAGCGTAAGTGAAAAGGTTTTTTGAGATTTGGTTATAAAACTGAATAATGATCTCATGTAGCTATTTATGGCAAAAGAATTGAGGGAGGCGGGGTTCTTCTTTTTCTTTTCTTCCTGCAGCCTGTGGGTGTGGGAGAGTAGATTTTTATTTGTAAGGGAGGAGTTGAATCTTTTCTAAGCAATGCTTTATATAGAAAATATCAATCTTTGAGTTGGTTTTCAGACATGAATAGAATGCAGATGATATCTTCAATCTTTGTGTTGTTGATATTCTTCTCATGACTGTAGCTGGACTTTGAGCCTTTGTCGTTGTTTATTAATGTTTTTTCTATTATAATCAATTGTGTATGTGGATTTATTACAAGTCTGTGTGCTTGAAAGTAAGCCATATTGGAGCAACGACTTTCTTTGTTAGTTTTTAGTCCAAGTGCTATCTATAAGTGCAGAAAATTAAACTTTGATTTAATGGTCTTCATTTATATTTGTTTTGTAAGTCTTTGACATTCATTTTCATGGCTATGGATGAATGTTATTTTCCTTTATTTCTTTCTGGTTAAAAGCATATCAACAATTTAATTCCTTGTAAATCTTCTAAGAGGGAGTCGTACCTCTCAATTCAGAGGAAGATTATCACTCCAATGATAATCTATCCAACTGTTAGTACTTTTTGTCTTTCATTCTGGGCATTTTGAGTTTATTTGTATAGTTATCTTCAAAGGACAAATCTGTTCACTAATAGATTTTTGGCGACTCTACTGGGGATTCAGAATCAAAGACAAGTGCATTTTGTTTCCTTAGATTTTTTGATTTATCTCAGTGCAGGAGATTGGTGACTTTGTATATAAACATCATGCTCAAGGCAAGAGAAATGAGAAAAGGGAAAAGACCAGATCCTTCGATCTTGGAAATTGTTGCAATAGATGATAAAATACTGCATGACTTCTTGGAGCATTACAAAGAAAGTATTTCTTGTGCAGTTAGAAATAATATAAGTGTGGAAGATGATCATGCATCCACTCTTTTATGGAGAAGTCTTTGCATCAGATTTAACAAATTGAGAGAATTGAAAGAAAAGACAAGAATCTTGCAAGTTTATGCAAAGAAAATATTGTAGCTGAAAGAAGAATTAAAATTTGATGATGATGAGGCTCTAGTCATCTCAGTTTCATCTCACTCCTACAATTACCTTGTCTTGAATGAGTGAGAAGTTCAGCAAGAAACAATTCAGTCTCATGAAAGTCAAAGAATGGTAAGTGAGAATAATCAAGACAACATTGGAGAACCTGTAAACTTGAATGAAAAAGGTTTTTTGAGATTTTTCTCTTACTCGAAAATAGAAACTTTCAGTTTTGATAGTATGGAAAGTTATCTTGTTCCAAAAAGTATAAAAGATGAAAATTTTCAGATTTACATGCAACCAGAGTATGAAGCTTTCAAACTTATACATGAAATTGATGAAAATGATTCTTTATGTTTAAAAGTTTGTGATAAGTCCTTCGTAGAATCATTTCATTTTGACAGTAAAGCAATACTATGTCTTCCTAACGAAGATTGTGTTAACAATAAGGTGGAATCATGTCTTGGTAAAGATGTTTCTCATTCTGAAAATTTGATTTAAAAATAAAATTTAGATTTGAAACAAAATAATGGTCAAACTGATGAAGTGTTGCAGTCCCAAGAACTGTTGGCCGGTTTGGATAGTACTTCTTTTTGTGAAGAAAAGATCATAGAGGAGTTCTTGTCATCCATTGAAGAAGGGGATTTCAAGGAGAAGGATTTAGGTATTAATTCATTTCATGCATTAAGTTTGGATAGGAAATTTGCATATTTAATTTCAGTAAAAGATGTTGAAGTTGTTTCAGCTAAGTTGGATCCCAAGCATGATGAAGTGTCTCTCTATTCTAAGATTAGTTCAAATGCTGAAAATTATTTTAAGAATGATGGTCTTAATAGTGGTGATTGTGAGAATGATGTAGCCTTTTCCCTAGGAATTTCTGAGCATTACTTTTTTCAGCCAGAAATAGAACATTATTTGAGAAGTACTGTGCAGATATTTCCAGAAAATTCAGAAGTTCATGATGAAACATGGCTTTTTGGGCATGAATGTGTATTCACAAATTTCCTACATATTGTTAGTTTGGTGTTCAGCATTGAAGAAGTTACCAGAAAAGCATGGTTTCGGGTTGCTTCATTTGAACACAAGCCATTTTTCAGAAAAGGCTCCTTCTTCTCCCAACCGGTGGATGGTTTTGTGTAAGAAATTCTTGGCTCCAATTCTCATGGTGGGATTTTCCTACCTATATATTTTTGTAAATAATATTTTTGGTGTGATCTAGGTGTAGCTTGTCTTGATTTTCAACCTTGGTTTACTGCGGGTTTTTGGCTTGTTAGTTTTTCCTTGTTGCCTCCGCCCTCTGCAAGAAGCTCCATGTGCTTTGTTTGTCTTGACTCTGTTGCCCAATGGTTAGGCACTGATCTTTTCCAAAGACATTCTGGATTCTCCTAGTCCTTTACAGTCTCGGTCCCCAGTCAAAGCCAATGTTATCTTGTTATTCATCCCTCATAACAAGATTGAGTCGCCTTGCAAAATTTTTAGTTGAGTCTTTGTCTTGTTAAAAATTCATTAGTTCAATCCCTAATCCTCCTGTAAATCATTTCTAAATCCTTAGCATTATGTTTCAATAGTTGTTTTAACCTCATGAACCCCTTGAATCCCTTGAACCATCTTGAACAGAGTTCATAGTATTCATTTAGGTACCATAGGTACTAAGTTGTGTCTAAGACATTTTTGGGCTAACATTCATATCAAGTGTTTTGCACCAGCTCTATTTCATGATCACAGATGATATTTCATATACTCTTTCTCCAAAGTGTGAACCATTTGAACCTACTTCAAACAATTTAGTAATGTTCAAAGTGTTCGATGAAATTCAAGGTTCAAGTTCTGCAAGTCTGATTTTATGACATTCATATAGACCCACACACAGTAGCTCATATCTTTTTACTCATACATTATTGTTGAAATATCTCTTGTAAGAATGGAGAAAACTAGGTTTCGACAGACATATCCAAAATTGAGAATGATCTAACTATGAAAACAGAAGTTATGGGCCCCGCACCGAGACAGATCTTTACTGGCACAAATATTTTCAGTCCGCCCAACATAATCAATATTTTCATTTTGGTTTAAAATATTCAAGTACTGCCTGTCAAAATATTTTTATAAACTTAAGAGAATTATATTTCTAATGTTTATAAATATTTTATGTTATAAAAAAAGAGTAATGGGGAAAGTGAAAAGCGCAAGTGAAAAGGTTTTTCAAGATTCGTTTATAAAACTGAATAATGATCTCATGTAACTATTTATGGCGAAAGAATTGAGGGAGGTGGGGTTCTTCTTTTTCTTTTCTTCCAGCAGCCTGTGGGTGGGGGAGAGTAGATTTTTATTTGTAAGGGAGGAGTTGAATCTTTTCTAAGCAATGCTTTGTAGAGAAAATATCAATCTTTGAGTTGATTTTCAGACATGAATAGAATGCAGATGATATCTTCAATCTTTGTGTTGTTGATATTCTTCTCATGACTGTAGCTGGACTTTAAGCCTTTGCAGTTGTTTATTAATGTCTTTTCTATTATAATCAATTGTGTATGTGGGTTTATTACAAGTCTGTGTGCTTGAAAGTAAGTGATATTGGAACAACGACTTTCTCTATTAGGTTTTAGTCCAAGTGTTATCCATAAGTGCAGAAAATTAAACTTTGATTTAATGGTCTTCATTTATATCTATTTTGTAAGTCTTTGGCATTCATTTTCATGGCTATGGATGAATGTTATTTTCCTTTATTGCTTTCTGGTTAAAAGTATATCAACAATTTAATTCCTTGTAAATCTTCTAAGAGGGAGTCGTACCTCTCAATTCAGAGGAAGATTATCACTCCAATGATAATCTATCCAACTGTTAGTACTTTTTGTCCTTCATTCTGGGCATTTTGAGTTTATTTGTATAGTTATCTTCAAAGGAAAAATCTGTTCACTAATAGTATGTCATTTCTCGATGAAATATTTGTCACCTCAAAGACTGCAGTGATGCTAGAATCACAAGTTTTCTTCATGTCATCCAACTTTTTTATGTGAAATTTATGACCATTGCAGCACATAGCGTTGTGGTGTTTGACTTGTGATATGTCAAACATGTAAAATTTATTGCATTGTGAGTTGATAAACATATGGGTGATTAATAAATTTATACGTACCTGATTATCTCTTAAACCATATGCTAAATCAATTTCCCTTTGTGTAACATTGGAATCTCCATTACGATGAGCTTCTTTAACCAATGAAGCCACACCTTCCCATGTTAACGTGCATCCAGAATGTTGACAACATTCAATCCATACTATCATCCAATCAAGATTGTTTGCAATATAAAAATGAAGTGCATCCCACTCTCGACCAATTGTACAAAAAATAAATAGACGTCGTACAATCAATTTGTTTTAAAGATTAAGAATTAATTAACTACAATAACATCTTATAATTACCTCTCACTTTCCTCAATCTACCTTTCCCTGTCAAGTACTCCCCTTCAAATTTGTTAATGGTGTTGGGAACCCAAATGCGATCCATGTGGATCTTTGCTGCAAACTTAGGAAGATATTCAGAAATGTACACCATAGTATGGTATACCATATATCCCTCCACTATAGAACCCTCAGGATGTGCTCTTTGTTGAACCAAAGCCTTCAAAATTTTCAAGTGCCTCTCAACCATCCACATTGACCTAGTGTGTACAGGTCCACACAATTCAATCTCCTCAACTTAGTGTATGAGGTAGTGTTCTTGTGCATTGAAAAAAGCTGGAGGTAGACAATTTTGCATTTCACACATTAAATGAGGAAATTTTCTCTTCCAATATTTTATATCGTCTTTATGGATTTCTTTACATGACAACCACCTACAAGATATTCAAGACGCGAAAAAATATATTACATAACAAGTAAAACAAATAGAAAATATAATATGTATACAACGAAATGAACAAATATCACTACTTACCTCATGTATTTCCAAGATCATATATGACTTGCTTGACATTATTGTCGAAGTCATCTGGGAGAGATAGAGGTAGAACGTATTGCAACAATTATAAAATTATCTTTTCATTTTTTTGTAACATAATACAATGAAAACTACACGTACGCGCAGTACTTAAATACATACTAAAAACACAAGAACATGAATGACCTTAATGAAGGTATGACAATCATGCATTTTCATCCCTAGCCCAAATTCACTTTTCTTTGATAAGAGATTGTTTATGTTCGCAGCAAATCCTGTGGGAAATCGAATTTTTCGTATGACTTCTTTTATAGCATTGATTTGTTGGTCCGTTAATAACCAAGGAAGCTCACTTATATTAATCTGGTCTCCATGGCTATTTGATTGAATGATATTTATCATTGCATGATTGGAATTTTGAATGTCACTACATATTTTGACAATGTTTTCTTTGTCACGCCTTCCATCCAATATTTTCCATACTGTCTCTGTTATATTCTTTCCAATATGCATACTATCAAACAAATGAAAAATTTGTAACTGCTCATAGTAGGGCAACCTACTAAATTGTCGGGGATAACTTTTTAGTCCCTTAGGAAGGTGGTTATTTATGCCCTCATGACCTTCATGATCATCAATCACATCATCAGTAAACAAAACAAAATAGAAAAGATGTTTTATGACAAACCAATAGATGGAATGGCATTACCTTGATGATTAATTCTATTATATTCCAACTTCCACAGGTGATGTGTCATTCTTCGTGGCTTTGATGTATTCTCTTCTTTCCCATTGAAAAGATGTTTTTCAGTATTTTGATACTTATGATTTTTGTGGAGAAAGTGCCTATACTCATCAAACACCTTCTTTCCTAAACTTTTTGAATGACAAAATTTCATCTTTGGACCACAAACATGACATGCAAATTTTCCCTTTGTTTGAAGACCTACAAGATAATGTATAATTGGATGAAATATGATAATTTTTTGAATTATAATGTTCATGCACAAATTAAACACTATAAGATACCACAAAAATGTGTTAGCCCCGTGGCATCATGTATTGTCCATAGAAGCATCACATCGCATGGAATTGAAATTATCTTTGTCCTATTGGTCTAGAGATGTCATACATAGTGACACCATTCCATAACTCCAGCAACTCGTCGATAAGAGGCTCAATATATACATGCATATCTTTAACTTGGTACTTACCTAATCGAATGAACAAAAACATTACATAATTATTATGACCATTTTACTGCAATATTTATAATTAAATTTAGACGACTATATTTAAATGATAAAATAGCTGGAACAATCATTGCCAACATTATGTGCTCCCTCTTTATTGACATCCATGGAGGAATGTTATTGTTGATAACAAAAACAGGCCACACTGAGTAAACAGATCTCATCTCTCCAAATGGATTGACACCGTCCGCTGCCAATGAAAGCCTGAGATTACGAGGTTCTTCTTTAAAGTATGGTCACTTTTCCTCTATGTCCATAAATGCTGAGCCATTCGCAGACATTCGAATAGTGTCATCTCAACTTCTATTGTGTGCATGGTAATCCATAAATTGTGCCAAGCTAGTGCACTTGAATAATCGTTGCATACGTGGAATTATGAGAATATAGCGAAGAACCTTGCAAGGAACCCTTTTTGTTATTTGATATGTTCAATATCTATTGATATGACATTCAGGGCATTCAGTTTGAAATTCATGTTGTTTGTGATATATAATATTATCATTGGGACAAACATCTATTGCTTGATACTCCATTCCAATATCTTTCATAATGACAGATCATTCTCGGTATGAGCAAGGTAGAATATTTGATGGTGGTAACAAAAAATCACCTATCAATCTACAGCAAAAAGATATAATTTGTTAATATAAAGAATATTAATGGTACAACATGATTCACAGTTTATTATGACATATATGACATACCTTAACATACGTGACATTGTTATGTTGGATAAAACCATTCATAACCTTGAAGTTCACCAACAACAATACAACGGAGAGAAGAGTTGCCTACGAGCCTTTGTAAAGGGCCTTAGATGTCTTCTCAAGTAGAGGGACATCATGAACAACATCAAGGTCATCTTCATCATCATGATCAGTTGCGTGAGTACTAAATGTGTCATCGATTAATGTATTTGTACCATCATATTCAATTATGTTTTCTATCTCATGATCGTCATCTTCCATGGGATCATTATCTTCAACTTTGATATTCACACCTCCATGTTCGTCCACTTTGAAAACCATATTCTTTGGGTTGTGTTGATCCATAACATGTGCTCCGGGGTGCTCGACCTATATAAAATTGATAAACATAAATAAACCATGATCATGATCTCATCATCACGTGATTTATTATGTATATAAATTGTTAAAACGATATAATGAAAAACTTACCAATGGATGATAATCATGTACACCTTCAATGTGACCATGCAGCCTACAATGTTTCTTCGTTGTTTTGATTAGAAGTCTTCTAGTCTTTAACCCCTTACAAATTTTGCACGGACAATATATTTTCCATCACCTTTTCTTTTCAAGTTAGACCACAATCTAGCAATTGTCTCCTTATTTTGTTGTTCGTTGATATTGTCTAACATGGTCTTTCTTCACAGGCAAGAAAATCGGGCTATAGAACTAGTTATATAGAAGTTGAAATGTTAGTTATGAAATCACATTTCAATATAATATACTGAATTAAATTACTTGAAAATATAAATTATCATCATTGAACCAAAACCATTTAACTCTTCTTTTTCATCTCAAAACATATCTAATGGCTTTGTGGTATGCAATCCTTGTATAAGATATTAAGTTGACTGATGTCTAATTGGGGTAATCCATGAGTGTCTAATGTGAATTCAATATCCTAAACATTGGAGAGACCTTATCTGACTTTCCTAATCAATGTTGTTGCTGTCCTAATATGAAATATTGAGTTCTACCCTTGTCTCTACATCAAACTTCTCACATCATGTTTCTTCAACAAAACACACTAATATGAATTGAGCCAACACCATGAGGATAGGGTCAAGTATCATGGCAAATAATCATAATACGTGAAGACGGGGTTCACATATAAGTGTTGGCTCTCAACAATGCCACACTTCCAAAATTGTTAGTCTCAAGACTTGTCCTATTGGGTGAGCACTCATTGATGGCCGCAAGGCCAAATCAATGTATGTAGGCTTCAAACTCCTAACTCTAGGCTAGGAGGACCCCACAGAAGGTCTATGAACACTCACTTGGTATTAAAATAGAAAGAGCCTTCCTCTAGAACTTTGTTTGCAACGCACACATCAATATTAGTAATAATTGTTATGATGGATGGTCTATTAGGACGGTAAATAAAATTCTTATTCTTTTTCCACCCTTTGAAACTACAACAAGGTATTTGAATTGGTAGGGTCCCCACACATCACTTCAACAACAAACATTGGGCAATTCAACCTTTTGCCTTCTCAATGCATTTTTTTTTGTCTTTCACTGGTTTTCTCAGTCTAATACATAGGGATATCAGACCTTTCATGGCATCATCACACGCACCTTCCAATATGTAGTCCTTTCATATTTTAGGTGCCTACACACTATATTGTTGTTAAGTATTGATGTAGTCTTAAGACATCTCATGACTCCATTACATGTCCACACTTGGGTTTACAAACACAACTCTGTCAAAACAAAAAGAATATCAGTAGTAAAACTATGACTGTGACAATCAATACCCTTAGGACAGTCATAGAAATTTAATCTATTTCATTCGGTTTTGATCGACAAACCCTTCTGAAGGTTGCATAGGGTCCCCTCACCCCTCTCTCAATCATCAACCACTTCAAAATACCAATCGCTTGGTCTTCCCACCAAATTATTCCCTGATATGATACATAGCATGAAAAAAGGTCTATCATCAAGCATGATATGATACATAGCATGAAAAAATGCACATAAAACCCCAATTTCATCAAGAAAAACTCTTGGATGGCATGCCAAAGGCCTATTTATTCCCATACAAGTGTGTTACAACCTCAAACCACCATAAACTAACTTTCCAATCATATTTTTAAGAAGTTTCTACAAGAAATGCAAAAGTTGTCACGACAATATGACAACTTGTTTCCCAATGAACCTCAAACTTTAACAATTAGGTCTCTATTTGTTGTTAGAATGTGATCTATGACTAAGTATTAGAGGATCTTACTAACTTGGGTACATCATTCTTTTATGTGTCTCTGACATGACTCCTAGTAACTATATAAGGATCTTACTAGTCCTAGATCTATGCCTTGCCTTTTTGATATGGTTCCTAGTGAGAATATATGAATCTTAATAGTTCTAAATGTCATAACTTTTTGTTTTTAATGCTCCGTGTGTGTTACCAATGTTACTCATATTACTCACTTTGTACTTCCCTTTTATCTCAATATTGTCGATTGACAATATCATAAGTCTTGGGAGCTACCACCTTTCCAAACTTGTAGACATCTTGACTCTTCAATATCTTGGTGAAAGAAAATTTGGTTTCTCCATTTTTTCCAAAGAGTAAATGAGCATAATTTCATACTCTTGCTAAGAGGGGGATAAATATTGCATCATAAGCTGTATCTCTTTAAAAATATACACTAAGTTTGGACTCAATTTAAGTGGTCATGCCTTATTTATGCCTAATTGTACTGAGGTTTGACAATGTTTCCATAAATTTGGTTCATTCCCTTATTCATGATGTTACTCATGGCTCATTTTTATAGGACTAGGGTCTTGGGAACCCTTATTCATGGAAATTGGACCTAAAATTTGAAAGATGAATGGTGCATTTGCAAATAGTAGGAATTTCCTCTCCAAATTTGGACTTTTGCAAAGTTCAATTTAAAAAGGTGCAAGAACCATCCATATAAGGTCCATCTTGAAAATTAAATGATAATACCATCCATGCATATTAAATGATATAGTCAAGTAATAAAGAAGGAAAACCATTTCCTGAAGTTGTCAAATGATTTTAAAGATGCACAACAGTCCACTAAATGCAATTCACTAAAAAAGAAAACAAAGTATGCTACAAGATAGTGGGTAAAATGCAAGGAATGAAGTTAAATAGACAAAGAAAAACCATGAACATTACCAAGTCAAAAGGAGTAGCTATGACCTCTTAGGTGTTTTTTCACTTGCATAAATTAGACTTCTTAAGGATAGAAACACATGTAGATAGTAGTATGAAGTCTTTTTGACGATTTTTGAAGTAGTTGAAGGAATGGCTTATTTTAGTTATATCTAACCCAAGACAATTTCAACTCAAAGTAAGGAATAAAACCATATGTCCTATAAGTTTGGGAAGCTAATTGAGTAGCTGGATAAGGTAGAGCATGACTATAGGGTAGTCTTGAGACTCTTTTAACTCGATTATAACATGTACCAAGTATATAGGAGCTTACAAAGCCAATTCAACCATATTTCAAGTGAAAATACAACAAAAGGAGTAAAAGCTTTGAATACACCTCAAAAACCACTCCGATGGCCAAGTAGGTGGAAATAGTCTTTTCCAACATTTTTTTCTTCATAGATGCAGCCCTATATTCTCTTTATTATTTGAGATGAGAAATACATTGTTGGCAGTTCCATTATTACCCAGTCCAGTATCGATCTGATCTTGATACTGTCGTAAAAGGAGTGACTATCCTAAGTGCTTGATACTGTCACAAAAACTGAGTGTTGCAGTAGTGAATCTTCCTTTGACCTTTAGGTGGTTGGGAGGGTAAAGACCCATGGTGGTATATGTTTAGTGGTTCTTGTACAACTACTACTATTCATTCACGTGTTCCTTATTAACCTCAATCACCACGAAAGATGCACAAATTGATTATAACAAAGAAGATGTTTCATAAATGTAAATATTTATTCAGGACTAAGGAAAATGAAAGAAATAAAAGAATACCAAGCAATCAAAAAAGACTACCAATACTGTTGCAAACTATGAACTTCATTTCCATTAATTCTTCAAAATACACTAGCAAAGCAAAAGTATTCAATCTACAGCCTATTGCTAAATGTCTTTTGAAAGAAAACACACTAATGAGTGTTACTAAACTTGGACCTTAAATAATCAATTATTAGACCCTCAAAATGAATTTTGAAATTACATTTATAGGGAAACTTTTTCCTCAAAATTAGAGATTAAATTCCACCCAAAACCTTATCAAACTAAGAGGTACAATCAACACACAAGATACTAGCCTATAACTTAATTAAGAACTATAAGTTGACTCACGAAAATGAAATATAAGTCAGAAGGAACTTAGAATATGGAGTCAAAGAAGCATGGAGAACAAGAAAAAGAGGATCTATCTAGGCCCCCACCCCCAAGATGACTCCTCCAAAATTTTAAACTTAGGTGCACAAGCAACAAGATGAAGAACAAAGGCCAAAGTAGGTTGTAACTACCATGAACCCGTCCATCCAAAGTGATGAGAATCAAGATGTTCCTAAGTGGCTACAATTCAACTTTGAAAGGATAAAGAAGAGAGTATTGAAGAAAGTAAGTTTGCAAAAGATGATCGTTGAGGTTGAGGCCGCAAGGAAGCCAAAGAAGGCAATGACTTTGTATGCCACCTAAAACTATGCAAAAGGAGAGATAGTTGCCAATAGCCTAAAATAGAGAAGATTTAGTAAAAACTGTCAATACCCTAAACTAGGTTAACCCAAGACAGTAAGAAAATGGTTCGGGGGTCATATAGACTAGCTTTATACTGTATGTTAATTACAAAGTGGTAAGTTGTGTGGTTGGAGATTTTCAGTCCACCCCTTTTAGGTTAGGATTGTGCTAAACCAAACACAATTGTTTCTCCCTAGGGCTTCCAGGTTAGGTGTGTTAGGCTGACTAGCAAGAGAAAGAAAGGCTTTCCCAAACAACACTGAATGAAGGTTGCAAATCACTTGAATAATATTCATTCCCATTATTTTCTTGTGCGTTGGTTTGATCTCCATCAATTCAGTAGCCAGAGGCAGACACCGCCCTATATATTAGCTCGTAAAATAGTGATCAATCAACATGTATACAGGAGGAAGGGATTGTTGCGAAAAAATTGAACGCTCACTCCTCAATCACAGTTCTATGGTTTTACAAGGAATGGATTCCTACAGGGTGTTATGCATTCAGGGAACCACACCTTTGACTAGGAGCCATCCGCCCTGAGATTGGATAATCAATATGAATACGAGATTGACCAATTTGCATTAAAAACTAGGGCAATTAACCACCACATTTCTCATTTCCTAACATCTTTTGCATAAAAAAGGAATCTCTCATATTCCAAGAGTTGCTTCCACAATCGATCAATATCCCACAAGAATGCAGGCGTAACTAGCATGTATAAAAGCAAGCAAAAGTTGTAGAATCTCTTGAATGGTATATTTTTTGCAACATGAAATTAAGGTGAAGAATCTACCTCCTGCATGGGATTGCAAGCAATGCACAAATGCCTTCAATGTGGGTTTGATGTTGTTGGGGGTTGAAGTCACCACGAACACCTACGCGGTATTGCAATGAACAAATGAATTGCCCTCTTCTTTTTTTTTAAGTAATGGCCATTATCATTGGAATTACGATGAACTCGAGCACTTTTTTGAAAAAAAGAAAATTTTCATTGCTAATGCCTTCTTCGTCGAAACCAAATGGCAAATTACCGTCGGAATTATGACGAATTCGGGCATTTAAAAAAAAAAAAATCAAATTTGGTCACAATATACCTTCTCCATCGGAAACCTCAGTCGGAAAGAAATCTAGTCCAAATGTATTAGTGGGTAAACCCCCCCCCCCCCAACTTGGCAAGAAAACCCCACCACGTGGGGTGGTAGCAGGGCTACCAAAGCTAGTGGCTGCTACCCTTTGGTAGCAATGCTACCCAAGGTAGCGAACTGCTACCAATTGGTAGCAGCGCTACCAAGGGTAGTGATCTGCTACCAAGGTAGCTCCTATTGCCAATGCCTTGGGATGAGGGGAGGGGGCCCACGTGGGGGTCCACGAGGGTACCCTAGTCTCTTTGTTTTTTTTGTTTAATTTTGTTTTATCATAAAAAAAAATATAAAAATAAAAACATAATATTAATTATTATTTAAAATAAAGTTTTTTTAATTATTTATTAATTATTACTTAATATGTATTTTATTAATTGAGACTAATATATATATATATATATTAATTAATATTTAATTTGAAATTTTATTATTAATTATTAATTATATATATTTTATTAGTCACGGATTAATAAGTATATACTAATTAATTAATATTTAATTTTGGTAATTTTTTTTATATGAACGCAAGAAAATAATTTGTTAATTTGGGAATGAATTATCTTTATTTGGTTTCTTTAAATATATATTTCCTTGATCTGAAAAGTGTAACTTGGTTATGGAAAAGATGAATTTGGAGAAATTGTTTTCAAACTAGTATGAGAATGATATTTTATTTGAAGAATAAATATCATATTTAGTTGGTTAATATTTATTTAATTTTATTCATGTGAATTTGGTTTACAAAATCATAATGATGCATTTATGTATGTTCGATGCAAATGAACCTTAGCGAGTTCGAAAACCATGAACGACTTGTACCTAGATGAGGTAGAAAACTGCAATCAAACTTAGATCATTTAGAGAACTTGATCGATTTTTATGTTAAATCAATATGGAAAAATATTGTCTCTACCGGTTATTGCCTTTGCAAGTTTAATTTATGTATTCGCTTTTGCTTAAGCTATGCCAAGACCTTGATTTGTTTGATTGGACCTTGTCGTTTGGTTGATTTAGGATACTTGTTCTGCTCTCGATCTCGAGTTTAACTATTGTCTTGTGATGGTGTTATAACTGGTCATGTCCTTTATGCAGGTGTCGAGTGTTGATTCATGGTTGACCATAGCTGGTCAGGTCTCTAGTTAGAGTACCGTCAGTCAGCGCACCTCGTATGAATTCGTGTTTGACCAAATGGTTGTTTCCTCCATTTTGAACTCTGTTGCTTGACCTTGTGTTTCTGGGTTTAAGAGTTCGTTGAGTATGATCTAGTGTCATATGAGAAAGTGGCTGTTGGGTAACCCATCAGAAGTGTGTCTAAAAAATGATAACCTAATAGCATATTAGAGAGTTAGTTAATGAATCACTAAGTAAGATAATTGTGTCTCACACATGGGATGAGTGCTAACATAGACTCGACATGTAGTGAGAAGGCATGAAATGGCAAACCACCATCCTTGTCTTCATGAAAGGATATGTGGGTCCACATGAGGCTTGGATGGGCCAGAGGTTCAGATTAGGTTGCTAGGGTAACCCAGTGGATGGGGCCGAAACCTATGAAGACCTTCCATGGTAACCATACCAGGTTGTGTGATGACACTTGTCCCCTATGTTCGCTAGTGTATTGTTGTGTTGTCTTGATAGGAGCACTTTTGTGGAGTCATCATGTTACTTATGCCCTTGTGAGTACCTGATTTTATGCTAGACCTTGGGTTGCGATGACTTAGTTTCGCAAATGCTCTAGTGGATTCTTGTATTTGCTTCTTTATGTTCAGTTGGATCCTTTCCTATTTAGGGATCATTTATGTATTTGTTGACCAATGTGGTCATTTGTATTAGTGGTTATGTTCGCCTTGATGGCAGGATTTATAAATGATGTGAACCTTATGTATTCTTAACTAATTTAATGATCAGAGGGATCTAGCAATTGAGCAAACCCGAAGATGTAGCCCTCTAGGGGTGAACTCCGATATCAATTTGGTGTTATGTGAAGCTTATGCTCTTATGTTTCCTTTTCCAATTTTAGCATGTATGGATGGCATTATGTTAGAATGTATAAAGTGGATAAGATGAAATTAATCATAAATGCATGTGTGCAGTCATCTTTTAAATGCAGTAAATTGGATCATGAAAGAATGTAGATTAGAATAATGGAATATATTCAGTTATTGATAGTGAAATTAAGTATGCTTGGAAAGAACTCCTTAGTTTATGATGAAATTAAAGTGTGTTATGAAATTAGATGCATGACTTAAGTTTTTATGAAAGCTTGAATGTAAGGTATGAATAAATCTTAATGGATGTACCTTATAATGTGATCTATATTTTTATCTTACTGAAAGAAATTTATCCTTGTTTCAGAATTATCTTGTTTTTAAGATAATCAGCTTATTGGATTAATTAGCGTGAGTTAAGTTAAATGTGGAAATAAGTAATCACTTCGGGAAACTCTTTAGGTGTTAGTTGAAGTCTTCCGCTGAGTAATCTGAACTTTGATATCTCGTTGTATCATTATGTTATGTTTAATTTAAAAAAAAATTTATCCGCACTCTATTCTTGTGTTTTAGCTTAATCCCTTCGGGGTTTCTTGGCGAGGCATTACAGAGAGAGAGAGAGAGAGAGAGAGAGAGAGAGAGAGAGAGAGAGAGAGAGAGAGAGAGAGAGAGAGAGAGAGAGAGAGAGAGAGAGAGAGAGAGAGAGAGAGAGAGAGAGAGAGAGAGAGAGATGTTCTAATGGATATAGTGATATGAACTATTAATGTATAACTCAAATATTAATGTGAGATGTTTTCGTACTTGCTATCTAATGGTCCAATACGACGAGATTTTTTTATATCGACTATGATGTTATGCATTGTCTTTGATTCCAACAATTTATTTTTATAAGATGTTATTGTCCAAGGTGTGTCATTTAAGATGGGTGATATTTTAGTGCTTAGTTAACTAAAGCTTATTCATAGCAATGTTTTATTAACATATCGAATTGATTGATTGGAGTAAAATTATATATATTAGTGTTTTAGTTTATTTGTGTAACCTTTATTCATTAGGAAATCTATCTATCAAGGCTAGGAATCCTTAGGGGCTATACCACACTAATGTGTGTGACAAAATGGTTGTCTCTATCTAATTTGTATAGGTTATGCTAACTTGGGAAAGTGCAAGCTCTCATCTTGATGGTTGGTTGATCCTACAATAGTATATTACTATGTCCCACTTTTTTGCCAAAGTAGGACACTGAAATCAACATTTTTACTAGATTCTCAATGACACCTATAGCAACTAAATTGTAAAAAAATTGAAGATGACATAATGATAATGATAATGTCTTTTATAGTCCACGATGCCAACCACCTATGTATGGGTCTATAGATGGGTTAGAGCAGTATGAGACTACCTCGTACTCCTTGCGAGATGTATCTAACGGCACTACAAACGAGGTGTACATACCTTACCCCCTTTTGGGATTTGAACTTGTGACCTCTCTTTCAAGAGCACAAGTTCACCACTAGGCAAACTTAGGCTGCATCATGAACTAATGATTTTTGAGATTTTGTTTGTAGATTATAAATATATTTAAAAAATAATTATAATTTGTGACTTTTTAACAGAACTTTCTTTGTCAAAAGGATAGAATTATAGACTTTTTTTAAATAGTTTTCTATTGCATAATTTATTTTTTATAACTTTTTGAAATGAGTTTGACTATAATTCAAACATAGATTACTTTGATACCATATAACTTTTTTTATTCATTATTATTAATATTTTGCTAAAGTAAAAGCATCAAGACTTAGAGGATGGTTATTTTTCAATATTTTTAATTCTATTTTACTATTTTTCCTTGTAATTCTGGCTCTCATTCCCAAATCTCAAGGCATTGACTCTATGGACAAATTTAGACCTATCAGTCTTTGCAATTCCTTTTATAAGATTTTCTCTAAGGTTCTTACTTCCAAATTGCTTTCTGTCCTTCCCACTCTTATTAATCACCAGAAAAATGGTTTTGTCCTTGGTCATCAAATTCTTGACCCTATTATTACTGTCCATGAGAACATCCACTCTCTTGTTAAAGCTAAGAAGCAAGGTCCCATCCTTAAGCTTGATCTCTCCAAATCCTATGATAGGGTTGACTGGTCTTTCCTCTTGAAGGTTCTAATGTCTTTTGGTTTCTCACCCAAAGTTTTGGATCTCATCACCCAACTTATCACCTCTGCTTCTTTTGTTGTTATTATCAATTGTTCACCTTCTCCTTTTTTCCAACCCTCTAGAGGTCTTAGGCAAGGGGATCCTATTTCCCCCATCCTCTTCATTATTATGGTAGAATGTTTTGGAAGGAGTATGGAAAATTTGGTTTTGCAAGGCTCCTTTAAGGGTCTCCACCCCTCCTCTGTGGATCTTGTTTGTTCTCATCAATAATTTGTTGATGATACTATTATCATGGGGGAATCTAGTATTTCTGAAGCTAAAAATTTGAGGAGTACTCTTTGTAAGTTTGCCTCTGCATCGGGTCAACTTGTCAATTGGACTAAAAGTGAAGTTTTTTTCATCAATACCCCGGAGAGAAGACAACAAAGAATCAGTAGAATCCTAGAGTGTAGGATTGCTGATCTTCTTGCAAACTAACTTGGTCTCCCTATGGGCACTGCTCCTCCTGACTCCTTCTAGAGTTCGCTAGTGGACAAATTCTAGAAAAAGTTAGCTGGATGGAAAGGAGCCCTCCTAAGTCTGGCCGGAAAGCTCCAACTTCTAAAAGCTTCTCTTCTAAGTATTCTCATATATGCTCTTAGCCTTTTCAAAATTCCAGTTAAGTATGCTGATGCTATCGAGAAAATCCAAAGAAGATTCCTTTGGTCTGGGGTTGAGGACAAGAAAAGAATGTCCTTGGTGGCTTGGGACCAGGTATGTAAACCGAAGAGCCATGGTGGTCTCGGCCTGAGGAGGATCCGAACCCTAAATGAAGCTCTTCTTTCCAAACAAGTTTGGAGAGTGTTTCATCTTGATACTGAATGGTGTAAAATTTGGTGAAGTAAGTACTCTCTTCAGTCGTCTTCCCTTTCTTCTTTTATCAATTCGGATATTAGTATTAATGGCTCCCACATATGGAATTATGCCTCTAAATGCAAAGAAAGTATAGCTAAAGGAGTGATCTGGAAAGTTGGAAATGGTAGAAAAGTTAAATTCTAGGAGGATCCCTGGCTTTTTGATAAACCTTTGATAGAAATCAATGAATGGGCCCCATATGCTCCCTCTTGTATAAGATCTTTTGGCTCCTTAGTTGCTGAGTACTGGACTGGTAATGAATGGAAGAATATTGAAAGCATCCACCCAAGCCTCTCTAAGCTCAAGATCCATTTGTCTGCGGTTTGGTTGAACAAAGAGGTTGACTCCTTGATTTGGAAACATGATCCCAAAGGTACCCTTACTATTTCCTCTATGTATTGTGTTTTTTCCCTTGATCTTTTAGGTAATCCCTTCTGGTCTAAAATCTGGATTAGAGGCCTAACCCCCAAGATCAATTTCTTCTTATGGATCATCCTCCATAATAAAATCTTGACCCTTGACAACCTGAAATGTAGAGGCTTTGCTATCCCTAATAGATGTGCTCTATGCCTTCAGGAAGAAGAGTTTGTGGACCACCTTTCCATTCACTACCCCTTCTCAACCTCAATATGGTAAATATTTCTCAATAGTTTTAGCATTGCCTGGGTGTTTCCCAACACCATCACAGATCTATTTTCCTCCTGGAACATAAAATGGACTAATTCTTTTTTGAGATCTTTGTGGCAGCTCTCGCTTCCTGACATCCTATGGGGACTATGGAAAGAAAGAAATAATCAAATCTTCAAGGATATTTCCCTCAATCAGGATATTGTGTTCCAGAAAATCCAATGGGCGATTCAGGAAAATATAGAGATCATTGAGGGTCCTTGTTTTTTGAACAATACACTGGAAGCAAATATTTTAAGGGTGTGGAATATGAAGAGTACCGACAATCCAAACCTAACTCATAAAAAAAGGCTTGATGTTAAATGGCAAACCCCCCCTCATGGTTGGTTCAAAGTTAATTTTGACGATGCTGCCAAAGGTAACCCGGGTCCTTCAGGTTGTGGAGCTATTCTTAGAGATGACAAAGGAATGTGTAAGGAAATGGTTGTTGTCCCTATTGGAATTCAAACTAATCATAAAGCCGAAGCGATGGCTGCCCTCCAAGGTATCCTCCTAGCAAAAAATGGAATTGTCCCCACCTATGGATTGAAGGGGACTCAGACAATATTATTAACTGTCTAAGGGAGTCTCAAAACCTTCATGGTCGATCAACAACATTATCATCTCTGCTAGAGACCTTATTAGCACCTTTAAAGAAAGATACATATCCCACATTTACCGGGAGGCCAATGGTTCTGCTGACTGGGCTGCCACTGCGACAGTTAACAAGGAAGCAATTACCACGTGGACGGGAGAACAAGGACTCCCCGAAGATGTCAGGCAAATCATTTGCTATGATCATTATAGAAGTACTCCTAAGATACTTGATGGATAGGATAATTATGAAAAGAACTGACTTGAGTACTTCAAGTCATTATAATAATGAGAGACTCATTTATTATATTACCAATGCCATAAGTTCCCATGCTTTCTAGGTGACTTTGATAGTTTTGAAAAGCTCACCGGCTAATCTACTTTGCAAGTTTCAAAATTTGGTGTTGAACAACGATAATATGGGTGGTAACAAGAGGCAATATGAACCGAGTAGTTGTAAAGAATGGAAACAAAAGGAGGAGTTTTGGAGTATTCTATAGAAGGGTGGCTTCTCAAAATTCATGGAGAGACTCCATGGTCACGATGGTATGATCACCAGTTTTTTCTATAAAAATTGGAAAAAGGGCATGCTAAAAATGGGAGACCAAACTATAGAAATCGATGAAGATTTAATTGCTCAAGCTACGGGCCTCACAAGAGAAGGGTGCAACTTCTATAGAGATAGGAAAGTCGGTAGGGAAGCTATTGAAAGATACTTGGACACCGAGAAAGAGAAGAAACAACTGTTAAAGTTGAGCAAAACCTACTACTTGCCCAGGGCTTTTGCCAAACCCTGACAGGAAGTCCTCTTTGTTTTAATGCGATACATCACTCTAGATGGTAGGTTCACTAAAGTTTATGGTTATCAATTTGTTCTACTAAATCACTTTAGGCACAATGATAAGGTTAACTTCTCTTATTTTTTGCTCTGTTCGATGAATGCATCCCTCAAGGCCTACAAAGAGAACCCACGGGGTGATACGACCATGCACCAAGGCCTCATGGTACTAATCTATGACCATCTTTAGGCCAACCAAATTGCTCGGATGTAGCTCTCTGCGGATTCTGAGGATGAGGGGTTTGACCCTGCCTTCTCAGAGGAAGAGGAGTCTGAAAGTGACCCTTCGACTGATACTGAGGACAACATGGATGTCTTAGATTATGAAAGTGGGAAGAAGAGGAAATACATCAAAACCAGACCCTCATCCTCTAAGGGCAAAAAGCCTAAAGGTAGACCCCTAATTAGCATTTCTTCAGAAGAGGAGACTTTGGACGACTCTGAGGAGGAGTACCCTCAAGGGCGGCTGAAGAAGAAGACTAAAGCTCACACCCAGGCAAGGAAAATGCACAAGAAGAAAGAGGAGATTGTTAAGGAACCAGAAGCCCACAAGCAGGTAAGGGCCCTGGAAGATGATTAGAACCTATAAAAGGAGACCATGGAAGAGGTTCTTAGGACTGTTGACACAACCATCCAGCATACCCCTAAAGAGGAAAAGGAAACCCCTAGAAAAGTTGACCCCCCTCTAACCCTCCCCCTGAGGGTTTGCAAGGTTTCATGGAAACTATGGAGTGGCTCATCAATGGTTACAAGAAAGCTGTGGACAAAAATAAAAAACTCTGTAACAGAATCTTGATCCTAGAAACCATCAATATAGGGGAAGGGAAGACCATGGCCAACTTCATAGAGGACCTGAAAAGTACCATCACCAAAGCTGAAGACATAAGAGATACTTTCAACCCCAGGTTCGAAAAAATTGAGAAGGATTTGCTGGAAAGAAATAATCTTGCTGACACTAACGACCACACTCTCACGAAAACTATCAGCAAAATTGGTAAAATTGAGGAGTTTCTAAAGAACATTGTTGAATAGAGCCTTAGCATCCTGAAGATTTCAGCCAACAACACCAACACTCTCATCAGTAAACTGGATGATGAAAAGGAAATCCTGGACATTGACCCGAAAATGGAAGGAACAGGGGAAGCTCAAGGCCCCAGAACCTACACTAGAGGCAAAAAGAAGGACAAAAAAACTAACAAGGATCTGGAAGACCTTAAAGCTATTGGGGCTTCTTATGACGAGCTGGTGATAAAGGTAGAGGACTTGTTGAAGAAAATTTCCATGTAGTGCCTTCTTAGTTTCTTTGTTGTTGTTAGTTTTGTTGTCCTTTCTGTTCACTGACTTTTTGCCAGTCTTTTTGTATGCGGCTCTTAAGCTCTAATATTTTTGGTGTCTTATCTTAATATCTTTTGTTAAAGGTTTCAGGTCCTGAAAACCTACTTTTTTAATTAATCAGAACAAAGATATTCACAATTGCTAAAAAACCTATCTTCACTAGAAAATAGAAAATAAATATAATAATAAAATTACCTATATTAAATATTATACTTATTGGAAAGCTTACTTCGAGTTCTATGATCCTATAAATTATCTTTTCATATTCATTTCATTTTTTGGTCTAGTCCAAAGTTTATCAGCCTTACCATGATCACATTTTCTTGAAACATTGAGTATGCTTTACTCTGTTGGCATATGCACACTCCAATGAGACATTGTATGTGATTGAAGGTTTTGTCATTGATGGCAACCTTGCAATCCTATGGCATCGGCAAAGACATTATACCAGCATCAACAGATCATACTCCACACTGGCACTCAGGACACCGACACCGGCACAGAAGAAAGGAAGTATACTGGCACAGAGGTCGACAGGATTTTGTTATATTATATTTTGTTTATTATTGTAAAAATGTGTAAGACGACTTGGCAAATTGTAAAATGACTCTTATATATAAAAGAGATCATTGTAGACATTTGAGTGATGTAGAAGCATTAAGGAAAATATTAGGTAGACCTAATGTGCGAAATATAGGTCAAGAGGTATATGTAAAGAACAGAGCAGGAACTGGTACTGAATCTGGCATAGAAGATGCTATTGTAAAGCTGTACAAGATATTGGATTTGTATAATCCTTATTGTAAGTCAGTGAGACTTCCCATTGAGCAGTGAGCTCTAGGCAATTGGCCTTCTTGCATGTGCAGGCCCCTATTGTAAGTAATATTCTCTTATTGGCCAGTGAGTGAATATTTTGGGTCACAAATCCCACCGAGGTTTTTCCCACACCAGGTTTCCTCGTTAACATCTTGTGTTATGGTGTGTTTTTCATGTGGATGTTCTTGATTCTGTTTATTGCATTATTTCTTGCATACTGGTACACTATTATATTATGTTCTACATGTTTTAAGTTAAGAAATTCTAATTACCGGTCAGATACTGATTCACCCCTCCCCAATCAGTATCTGTGGGACCCCTAACAATTGGTATCAGAGCGTGGTCCTCTATTTTCAAATGCCTAATAGCTTGAGGATGATCTTGACACCGGTAAAGATGGAAAATCTGATGAAGCAATTGGAAGGAGCTCTTACAGACTATGATGTAGAAAAGTTGAAAAATATCAAATTAGAAGATGATTTAAGAGTAGCTCAGGACATCATTTAGGCACTTCAAGAAAATTTTAGTGTTGCAAGAAATAAGAGAAGAGAACTTTGTGAAAAATTGCAAAATGAGAATGATGAAAAGGAATCACTTAATGATATGATAAGGAAGTTGAAACAAGAGATCATGACAACAAAGAATGAGATGCAGGATATGACTATGAGATTTTGCAAAGAGATTGAGGATAGGAAGAAGAATGAAGAAGAATTGACCAGAAGACTAAGTGATACAACAAATGAGAACACAAGACTTAGCTATGAAAATGACATGTTGAAGACAGATCTAATGCATACTCAGAATGACTCAAATGAACTAATGAGACAAAAAGAATTCCTAGAAAGAGAACTAGAAAATACAAATCAACACAAAGAAAAATTCAAGAAAAGCTCAGAGGAACTTGGCACCTTGCTGAAGAATCAAAAACCTAAAGGTGACAATTCTGGAATTGGCTTTGAAGTTGGTGAAAGCTCCGGTACTGCAAATACTCAGGATCACAACAAACCAATAAGACAACCTGATGCTTATAAATTCAATGGTAAATGCTTTAACTGTAATAACTATGGTCATAGACCAAATGAATGTAGATCTAGAAATTATCAGAATATCAACACACCCATCGGTCAATGTTCTAAATGCAACAAAGTTGGTCACAACTCTGAAAACTGCAGAATGAATGTGAGATGTTATGTTTGTGGAAGATTTGGACATTTATCTAATCAATGCAGAACACAAATCGACATAGGTTATGGGAAAGCTATTCAGAAAAATAATGTAACTTGTTATGCATGTAACAAGATTGGGCATATTGCTAAATTCTATAGAAGTAAAGGAACACTGGTAGACAACAAAAGTTCTAGATTGAAAGGTAAAGAAAAAGTTGAAGAGGTTAAGCAAGAATTCTCAAAACAATGGATTAGAAAAGGTGATCTAAATATTGGGAATACTCCTCCACCGGTAGAACCAATCAATACTTCACTGGAAGGATAGAGTAGTGCTCCACTAGCAGGAAGTTCTTCATCCAATTCAAGAAAATTTCCTTGAGGGTTTGGCAATCTATTGATACATGTGCTATTATTCCCTCGGTTAGAGATAAGATGTTGGAAATTACTTATTACCGGCAAACAATGTTAAGTGAATACTTAACCGCCATGCAATTAATGTGGTAGATGGCGAAAAGACATTATAAAGTTAAGGTTTTGGCTCCATTTCATTTCACCGTGATTTCAAATTTTTGAAGAGCGCGAAGACTCTGAGCTAAGGCATTTCGAGCAAGAAGCAAGAACACTCCAAGCAATCATCCATCCAAGGTAGTAAAAGGTATTTAATCATGGCATCCACCTTTGCAATTGAATACATAGCAAACCCTACTATTGTTGAAGTAATAAAAATACCTAGGCCCGTATTTCAGTTAGTTCCCGAGATAGCGAAGAAGGATGATAACCTAGGTGCTTTTTCTCAAATTCCTAAGGGAGTTGTATATGTTGAAGACCCTAGAATGTACATCCACTGCAACATTAAAGAGTTAGGAGATGAGGAAATTAAAACTATGTATAAAACCATGATATGTGATAATACCAGCAATATAAAGGATGAACACAAGATCATTGAGTCCCTAGGATTTACAGAAATCCTTAGCATTCCTGAATTTCCAAAGGATGTGATTAGGATAGTTTTGAGCAGGGTACATGGAGAATTTTTCTGGTTAGATGCAATCCATAAGATCACCAAGGAAGTTGTGAAAACTGTCACAGGGTTACCGACCACCGGTAAAAGACCAGATAAAACCAAGAAAGTTTTGAATGACCTAGTTATAAACCTAACTGGTGCAACATTTGACAAGAGGTCTCTAAGGGTTAATGATGTAAAAGATATCAATGTAAGATTCATCAGTATGATATTAGGGTATAAAGCTACTCATGCTAATAGACTTAATTTAGTTTCAAGTTTATGCATTAAGAGTGCTCATGACATGGTCATAGACAATGCAAGAATTGACATATGTGAGTGGTTAAAAGATGAATTAATTGACAATCTTGGAAAGATCAAGAAGGACAAGAAAGGAACTTTCAGATTTGGAAATCTATTAGTATGCCTAATGCTACATATAACAAAACAGGCTCCCAGTATAGGTTACAAAGAACTTGGATATGACATACCGGTAGGCAAACAATTGACTGAACTATTCAATAACATGGGTGAGAACAAGGAAAACAATGTTCATGACTTTTTCCAAGCATTAAAGACCAAAATGAAGAAAAGAGTAAGGTTATCACAAAAGATTGTAGACAAATACAAAGATGATATATGCTTTGTCATCAAGAAAGATGAAATCTGGATGGAAGAGGTCATCCCAAGGACAGTTTGGGTAACCAAGATGGGATATGAAACAGATGATCACATAGTTGAAACATATGCTAAAGCACTTCTGGAAGCCCCCAGAGAACCAAAGGAAGAAGTATTTGGTAGTGCAGAGAATATTGAAAGACAAATTCAATCAAAGAAAAGGGTGAAAAAGGTTGAGGCAGTTGTAAGGAAAGGGTCCAGACAAGCAAAAGCCATTAAGGAAGATGTATTGAAGAAAACCGGCATAACAGAGGATGAGTTAGCAGCTCCACAGCCTGAAACTCACCTATCACCGGTAGGTACTTCTTCAGGAAGTGACACGCCTGCAACTTTTAAAAGAGTTGTAAGAAAAAGAGATCCCTCACCGGGAACCACACCTTCACCTAGGAGGACAAGGCAAAAGCAACAAGCTGTGAGATCTCCAGTTAGAAAGGCCACACCAAAGAAGAAATCGACACCCAAGAAGAAGAAAAGGACAAACATAGACTTGGCCCCTCTTGATATACTACTGAATGAAATCACAGAGGAAGGTAAACTGAAGAACATAGAGAAAATATATGACACTCTAACAGCTGATGAGAAAGAACAAGTTGAAAATAGTGTTATATTGCACATGGATATGTACAAGAAATTTTTGATGGAAGTAGTCAATGAAATACCAGATGAATTATTCAAAAGACTAGAGGCAAGAAGACAGACAGTGATAGAATTGGATAAGAAAATAAAAATTGAGAAGCTACTTGTTGTATATCCGGTAAACTCTCCACAAGAAATTGATGATCTGATTGCAAAGGCCAACCGGTCAATATTCTCTACTGCACACCGACATATTTCACTAATGGTAGGAAGAGTTAATGAAGTGATAGAGGAAATAGAAGATGGATGGGATATATTCCTGGTTGAGAAAGAAAAACAAGAAGAGTACAGGAACCCTAAACCCATAAAAGTCTATCAGAAAGATAGAGACAAGGGCAAAGGAAAAGTTGGTGGACCACCTAGTATCAAGGTCAGAGACAACTTACCCCCACCTTCTTTAATTACTCCACCATTAACAACTACTGAAGATCAACCGGCAGCCGAGAGTATGGATGTAGAGGATAATAATCCTAATCCTGAAGTCCTATATACTGTGAATGTTGATACTCAGAAGATCAACATAGTAGTAGACAAAGACACAACTGATAAGTCAGATATGGCTAGTGAGCCTCCAGAGACTAAAGAAACTGATAAACCGGCAAATGATAAAGAGAAAAAGGTAGAGACTGAGACACAGACTGAGGAAATGAAACCTACAGAGAAAAAAATAGAGCAAAAGGCTCTAGAACAACAACAACCAAAATAGGTACATAAGGAAACAGTGCCACCAGTAACTAGTGAAGTAGGAAAACCAGTGCTTAAAGAAATGCAGACACAAACTGACCTACCAAAGGTCAATACAAGCTTGGTTACTTCCACCGGTACTCAAATTGTTGGATCATCATCAGAATGCAAATCAACAAATGTGGCTGAGGTACTACTTGATTCTATCAAGAAAATAATTGATTGCAGCTCACAGGCTTACAAAGCAATTGATGATACCATACCAATTTTGAAGGTAATTGCACCTAACTGTAATATAGATAACAAATATTCTTTAGGACAATTGGATACACTATGTAAATACATCTTAGAAAACATTGATAAAAGTGAAGGATAAGGTAGAAATTGAAAAACAAAAATTCTTTGATGAGCAAATAAAGAAGTGTAATAGAGATTTTGACACACTTCTACTGGAACTATGTAATTTGTTGAAAGAATAAAAAAATCTGTATAAAGATACATGTAAAACAAACTTTATGACTGTAGATATTGACAAGAAAATGAGCAAGGTACAAGATGAGATAAATAAACTTGCAGATAGCTTTGTCAACTCACCTGATACACTATCAGTTTTTGAGGAGAAGATAACAAATTTTGAGGAAGAACTACTCAAATTGGAAAGAGAGAAAGAAAGAATAATAAATAAGGCAAAACATTTGAGATCTAAACTAAGTCCAAGATTGGACTATCTAGCATCTCTGCGGAAGGAAATTTCTGAGGCATTAATATAGGGAAGCAAAACACCGACAGAGCATTTGCAGCATCTCACCGGTATAGTGAAGAGAATAGAGACAACAATAAAGGATAGCAAAAAGTTTATGGACAGTATAAACTTGATTTTGGGAGATCTTTTTCAAATTATAACTACCCCGCTATAAGGTTGAAACCACAAACTCTACTGACATCTTGACAACCTTTGTCATTGATGCCAAAGGGGGAGTAGTGGAATGAGAAAATTCAAATCACAGGAATCATATGCTTAGGGGGAGCACACACATTTTTGGTAACATTTTTGGACTACACATTTTTGGATACTTTTTGAAATTTCTCATGAGTGTTGCCATCAATGCCAAAGGGGGAGATTGTTGGCATATGCACACTCCAATGAGACATTGTATGTGATTGAAGGTTTGGTCATTGATGGCAACCTTGCAATCCTATGGCACCGACAAAGACATTATATTGGCATCAACAGGTCACACTCCACACCAGCACTTAGGACATTGACACCGGCACAAAAGAAAGGAAGTATACCGGCACAGAGGCTGATAGGATTTTATTATATTATATTTTGTTTATTATTGTAAAAATGTGTAAGCCGACTTGGAAAATTGTAAAATGACTCTTATATATAAAAGAGATCATTGTAGACATTTGAGTGATGTAGAAGTATTAAGGAAAATATTAGGCAGACCTAATGTGTGAAATATAGGTCAAGAGGTATATGTAAAGAACAGAGAAGGAACTGGTACTGAATCTGGCATAGAAGATGCTATTGTAAAGCAGTACAAGATATTGGATTTGTATAATCCTTATTGTAAGTTAGTGAGACTTCCCATTGAGCAGTGAGCTCTAGGCAACTGGCCTTCTTGCATGTGCAGGCCCCTATTGTAAGTAATATTCTCTTATTGGCCAGTGAGTGAATATTCTGGGTCACAAATCCCACCGAGGTTTTTCCCACACCAGGTTTCCTCGTTAACATCTTGTGTTATGGTGTGTTTTTCATGTGGATGTTCTTGATTCTGTTTATTGCATTATTTCTTGCATACCGGTACACTGTTATATTATGTTCTACATGTTTTAAGTTAAGAAATTCTAATTACCGGTCAGATACTGATTCACCCCCGCCTCTCAGTATCTATGGGACCCCTAACATTCTCTTGTATTGAATGGTGATCCTGAGAATAAAAATCTTGATAGAAATGCCAAATTCTAGGGAAATTCTTTTTGTGGCTTTGTATTTGAGGTGCATTTTGGTGATTGAAGGGACAAATCTAATTTAATCATTAGATTCAAAGCATCTAAGAATGTTAGTTTTACCCATTATTCCATCCAAGTTGAATATAGGCCATATCAAGAGAGATTTGAAATAAAGGTTTTTTGTTTTGTATCTATAGATCACTCATCATTTGAAGCATTTTGAAAAAAAAATTCCTATCATTACATCTAAAGCATAGCTCCATAGAGATTCTTGATAGGTGGATAGGGAGACGCAGGGGTCCAAGGGCCTAAATTTGGGGATGGTGAGGGGATGGTAGTGGAGTGGTGGTGGGGTGGCAGTGCTGATATAAAAATAGAGTTGAATTGAAACCATCAAGGAAAAATCTGAAATATAACATCTTTGTGTGTGTCCCATGAAAGGCAAACTAGTTTTCATGAAGTTAAAGGTTGCAATCAGTATGTAATGGCATGTGCCATATAGAAAGCAACCCAATGGTGTACCTGGAAGAAGTGACATAAGTGGTGGTGTTGTGTGGTGACATTTCCCTAAGTATGCATCTTCTTGGAACATTGATCTAAAGTCCCAAAAAATATAGATCAATTATTAATTCATGAAAATTACACATGGACAAGAAGGAAATTTTTTCCTTTCCCTATCCTATGGATGTGTAGTAGAGAATATTATGTGTCATAGAATATTAGACAAAATCTTTTGGCACATTCTAATACATGAATAATGTAGGTGAATCTACATGATGACAAGGGTTGGTTTAAGGAATTTGTATGCATTTTTTTCAAAATTGAGGTTTTTTTTTGTAGAATCATTTTTTTTATAATATGTAGGGTATTGGCTTAGTCCATAGAGCTAACCCACTGTTGAGTATGGGGCACTAATAGGCATAAGCCTCTATACTAGCCATCACCCGTCGGGTTTGATTAATGGGATTTTACTATAGTTTGCAAACTTTATGAGTACTCTTCGAGTTGTCGAGTACTCTCTATTTTTTTTTCTTGATGAGTTTTTACATGTTTAATTTGCAAGTCTTTATAGACATAGAAAAATCATGGCTAAAAATGCCAACATGAGTAAAATGCTAGTTAAAATACGTTTTTCACTTTTTTGGGGGGGGCTATAAAACCATGCATTTTCTCTTTTGAAATTGTTAAAATTTAATATATTTTATAATTGAATTTTGTAATATATATATATTTTTAGGAAATTTTAATTTTTACTACTTGCTAAGTTGTCGAGTTTTCCTTGAGTATCTGCTGAGTTTTCCAAGTACTCTCTGAATTCGAACCTACAGACAATGGATTTTACAACCATGGACAATTTAATTCCTTAATGATGATAACCCCCTTGCCATTGGTGTCAGCTCTTGCACTCTTAGACTTGGTATGAGTATTCTCCTTTAAACTATTTTCTAACCTTATAAGTATTGTAATGCCCAAAAGTTGTTTTGTGTTCAATGATGTTGGCAACATAGCTTTATAACAGACAATGAAAGATTGTTGGCATTTCAATAAGGATATTGAGAAGGTTGTTGATGATTATGGATATAACTGATTAAAGATGTTTACTGTCTTGATATTATTATTTTGTCATTGATGTCAAGAAATTGATTTTCTAATTCAGTATGATGTTGCCATATCTTGAGAAGTATGATATGAAGATTATAAAGATGTCGATAAAAGACATAGGAAAGAATATGATGAATAAGGGGAAGAATAAGGTATTCAATGGGAAACTAGTACCGAGTCAAACAATGATGAGATCATGATGTTTTAGATTGTTTTAACCTCATACATATGTTGTAAAATGTAAAGGTTAATACTATACTATGTTATCAAGCAAAGAACCTAGTCGGTAAACCCTAAGGAACGTAGTCGGTAAACCCTAAGGTTATCGCTATCGGTTAATGAAGGCGGAATGTCTACCGAGTGAAGTTTAGTATTTACCGAGTTGTTACCGAGTTGTAACCGAGCTATAATAGAATGCATTAAATGTTTACATGCGGTATTTAATGAAGGAAGCTGATGAGATGGAACTGATCAATGATTGGTGAGCCGTGAATGAAGTTTGTTAATGAATCTAAGGCAATGGAAAGTCGGCATGAAGATCTACAGCTCAGATTGAACCGCAATACCCTGGCACAAGTTCCAAGACTAATATGCAAGTTCCAAGGCGGGGTAAAACATTTTCAAATTGAAAGATGCATTGAACCTGGACAAGATTGAAGATCTGATGGCTATGATTGATCATGGGAAATGTGATCAAAGAGATTAAGTGGTTACCTAATTGTTTATAAATAGGAAACTGTTGATAAACAATGTATGCGGGCAAGTGTATGCACAAGGATACTACATAGTGATTACCGAGCATAGAAGCTTGAAGACCTATTTGAATAATAGAGTATAGAAGCCCAACAAATAGACAAGATTAGTTCTATGTCTAGATTGTATTGAACAAATAGGAATCTGCTTTAGCATTTTAGATGTGAAGTTGCAAATAGATTTTATTACTGTTATTTTGTGAAAGTGACAGAAAATCTCTTAACCGAGTGGACTTAACAGTCTTATTTGTAAAACCCTCTAGCAAGGTGACATTCTGATTGAGTGTTTGAAATCCTTTAATAAGGTCACTTCTAACAAAGTGAAGATCCTAACAGATCTGAGGGAAATCCCTTAACCAGGTCACATCTAGCAATGTGTTTGTAATCTTTAACAGGATTTTCTTTTAACCAAGCATACTCTAGAAGAGTATATTTCTTAGTGGGTCCGAAATCCCACAGTGGTTTTTCCCTATTTGGGTTTCCACGTTAAATCTGGTGTTATGAGGTTTATGATGTTTATATGCTTTTGAGTTTGCATGTTTGACAGTTTTGGTTATATTACTGAAATATATGTTACCGAGGTTGAATCTGATGTTTTTATGGATGATTAAGTTTGTATGATTCACCCCCCCCTCTCATCTTGTTGGCTATTGGATCTATACTTATATTAAGTATCAGAACTATCAATTGGTATCAGAGCTTTGGACTCCCGAAGGAAAGTTTTAAGGCACTTGAATTAAAGATCCAAGATGTATAAGAGGGATGCACTGAAGCTGAACAAGTCAAGTTTCTCTACATGGCAGAAAACGATGAAGCTACATCTATCAGGAGTTAGAGAATATGTTGTGTACTATCTGGAGAATGATTTTGTCACACTGAGCACCTATCCATTGACTATGGAAGAGATAAAGGCAAAGCAAGAACATATTCAAGCAATGATTGAAATAACATCTGCATTGACCGATTCAGAGTTTAATGATCTAGAAGGCTGCAATGATGCAAAGGCAATGTGGGATAAGCTCATATCAGTATATGGAGGAGATGAGCATGTTCAAAGAGAAAAAGTAGATAGTCTAAGAGGACAACTTGAATCTATGAGGCTGAAGAAAGGTATGAAGAAAAAGCCCTAATATCTCATATAAACACTAATGATTCTTGGATTATAGATAGTGGATGCTCTCATCATATGACAGGAGATAAACACAAGTTTGTTATGTTAGAAGATTATGATGGAGGCTATTTTAGATTTGGTAATGATGCACCATGTCCGGTGAGAGGTAAAGGATCTATAACACTTCTTGATAATGCAAGATGCAGTGATGTTTATTGAGTTGAAGGTTTGAAATACAATTTGTTGAGTGTAGCACAACTAAACAACACAGGTTATCGAAAAGAATTTCAGAAGGGAATTGTCAAAGTTCATGACAAGAATGGAAAGTTAGCTGCTACCGGACACAAACAAAAGGTTACACATTTCACCTTGACTCAACTCAGAATAAGTGTTTGCATGCAAAGTTAGATGATACCTGGTTATGTCATAAAAGGTTTTGTCATGTCAATTTTGATAATCTGATCAAAATAAGTAAGAAGCACAGAGTAAGAGGTCTACTGAGTCTTGAAAAACCTGAGAATGCTATGTGTCGAGGATGCCAGATGGGTAAGATGACAAGATCAAGCTTTACAAGTAAGTCTTACACTTCTAAGGGAATTTTAGATCTAGTGCACACTGATCTTTATGGTCCTATGAAAGTTCAAAGTTATTATGGTGATAAATATTTCATATTATTTGTGGATGACTATTCAAGGATGATGTTAGTAATGTTTTTAAAAGAAAAATCAGAAGCTTTTCAAATATTTAAATGGTACAAGGCAAGAGTTGAAAATGAAACAGGAAGACAACTGAAATGTCTTAGATCAGATAGAGGAGGAGAGTTCACATCTGATGAGCTCAACTTATTTTGCAATGATCATGGTATTAAAAGATAAGTCTCTACACCGAGAACTCCACAACAGAATGGAATAGCTGAGAGAAGAAACAGATCTATTGTGGATTGTGCTAGAATACTGATGATTGAAAAGAAGGTGCCATAAACATTTTGGAGAGAAGCAATAAGCACAACAGTTTACACCTTGAATTGAGTTCAATTGAAGAAAGGTACTTTGAAGACACCATATGAAATCTAGTATGATAAGAAACCTAATGTAAGTTATTTTAAAATCTTTGGAAGTAGATGCTATGTTCATAAAGATGATAGAAATGGCAAATTTGATCAGAAAAGTGAAGAAGGAACGTTACTAGGTTATTCTTCTAGAAGCAAAGCATTTAAATGTCTGATCAAATCATCTAACAAAATAGTAGAAAGTGCAAATGTGAAAATTGATGAATTTGCAGAAAGAAATGATGAAGGAAATTCCAAGGAACCAGAAGACTATGATGAATTTGTCTATGTTCAATCGAGAAGTCCTACCAAGAAGACTGTTGAAGAAAATGAAGAGAATATCTAGTTACCGAGTGATGAAGAAGATCATACAGAGCCTATCGAGCCTATATTAGCCAAGTATGTCAAAAGACATCATGCACCAAGTCAGATTATAGGAGATAAGGATGATCCAATGATGACAAGGAACAAACTGAGACAGAACACATGTTTGATATCTGAATTTGAATCGAGAATAGTGAAAGAGGCATTTAACAGTGAAGATTGGATAAATGCTATGACAGAAGAGATTGATCAAATCAAGAAGAATGACACATGGACACTAATCCCAAGATTGAAGGACAAAAATATAATCGGTACAAAGTGGATTTTCAGAAACAAGCTAAATGAAAAAGGAGAGGTCATTCGAAACAAAGAAAGACTAGTTTGCAAATGTTATGCTCAAGAAGAAGGAATTGATTATGGTGAAACTTTTGCACCTGTTGCTAGACTTGAAGGAGTAAGAACATTGTTGGCCTATGCTTCTTTCAAAAATTTCAAGGTATATCAAATGGATGTCAAATTTTCATTTCTGAATGGAATATTAGAAGAAGTTTTCATTGAACAACCTGAAGGATTTGTTGAAGACAATAATAAAGATCAGGTATGTAAATTGAACAAAGCTTTATATGGTTTGAAACAAGCACCAAGAGCATGGTATGAAAGATTGCACTCTTATTTGATTAAGATTGGTTTTATAAGGACAAGTGAGAACAACAACATGTACATGAAGAATGATGAAAATGGAATACTGATCTAAGCCATATTTATTGATGATATTATATTTTGTGGAAATGACTCTTTATGCAAGAACTTTGGAAATGAAATGAGCAAAGAATTTGAGATGTCATTAATCGGTGAGATAAAATATTATATAGGTTTACAAATACTGCAAATGAAAAATGAGATTTTCATTACTCAATCCAAGTACATAAAGGAAATCTTGAAGAAATTTGGAATGGAGGATTCAAAACCAGTAAGTACTCCTATGACTACCAACTGTAAATTATCAAAGAATGATGAATCTACATCTATTGATGAGACACTTTACCGATCCATGATCGGAAAGCTATAATATGTTGTTCACAGCAGACCAAACATAGCACATGCAGTAGGTATTGTTGCAAGATTCTCTGCAGATCCTAAGGAAACACACATGACAACAATCAAAAGAATTTTTAGATACTTGAAAGACACAGAGGATTATGGCTTAGTATATCAGAAAGGAAATGATTTTGATTTAAAAGTTTATACCGATGCTGATTGGGTAGGCAACATTGATGACAGAAAAAGCACAAGTGGAGGAGCTTTCTTTTTAGGAGAAAGACTAGTGAGTTGGCTTAGCAAGAAACAAGGATGTGTTTCACAGTCAACAACAGAAGCTGAATACATTGTTGCAGCATTGAATTGTACCAACATTGCATGGATCAAACAATTGTTGGAAGGTATAAATGAGAAAGTTACCGAGCCAGTAACTATATTCTGTGACAATACTAGTGCCATTAATATTTCAAAGAATCCTATTATGCACTCTAAGACAAAGCACATCTCTATCAAATATCATTATCTTAGAGAAGAAGCTCAAGAGAAGAAAGTGGTGTTGGAGTATGTTAGCACAAAGGAACAAATAGAAGATATCTTCACCAAGCCACTACCAAGGGACACTTTTGAATATCTCAGAAGTAAGTTAGGGGTCCTACCCCTATCTTCTACTCACTGACTGAGTTCGGTGAAAGCATCAATCCGATGACTCTATCGAATATCTTTTGGGAGTTGATGCTGATTTATACACTTTAGGATGTTTTCTAAAGGTATACAAGAAATAATACAAGAAATATTACAGGGAACAAGAATTGAAGACAAATGCTTTGACCGAGACTCAGTTGATACACAACAACAGGAAATAAGTTCTTATAGAAAGAAATTATGTTTTCATTCTTTACTTTTTGGCATTGTTCTCAAAGGGGGAGAAGACTAATATAGAGGAAGAAGACCTATCAGGGGAGAAGACTAAAAGAAAACTAAGCAGACTACAGATTGGAAAGAAGACTGAAACCAGGAGAAGTCTAATGTATGGGGGAGAGCATTTCAGCATTTCAGAATCACAACAATCCAAATCTTTTAATGTCAAATCAATTGGTTTTGCCATCAATGCCAAAGGGGGAGATTGTTGGCAACATAGCTTTATAACAGACAATGAAAGATTGTTGGCATTTCAATAAGGATATTGAGAAGGTTGTTGATGATTATGGATATAACTGATTAAAGATGTTTACTATCTTGATATTATTATTTTGTCATTGATGTCAAGAAATTGATTTTCTAATTTAGTATGATGTTGCCATATCTTGAGAAGTATGATATGAAGATTATAAAGATGTCGGTAAAAGACACAGGAAAGAATATGATGAATAAGGGGAAGAATAAGGTATTCAATGGGAAACTAGTACTGAGTTAGACAATGATGAGATCATGATGTTTTAGATTGTTTTAACATCATACATATGTTGTAAAATGTAAAGGTTAATACTATACTATGTTATCAAGCAAAGAACCTAGTCGGTAAACCCTAAGGTTAGCGCTATCAATTAATCAAGGCAGAATGTCTACTGAGTGAAGTTTAGTATTTACCGAGTTGTTATCGAGTTGTAACCGAGCTATAACAGAATGCATTAAATGTTTACATGCGGTATTTAATGAAGGAAGTTGATGAGCTGGAACAGATCAATGATTGGTGAGCCATGAATGAAGTTTGTTAACGAATCTAAGGCAATGGAAAGTCGGCATGAAGATCTACAGCTCAGATTGAACCGCAATACCCTGGCACAAGTTCCAAGACTAATATGTAAGTTCCAAGGTGGGGTAAAACATTATTAGATCGAAAGATGCATTGAACCTGGACAAGATTGAAGATCTGATGGCTATGATTGATCATGGGAAATGTGATCAAGGAGATTAAGCGGTTACCTAATTGTTTATAAATAGGAAACTGTTGATAAACAATGTATGCGGGCAAGTGTATGCACAGGGATGCTACATAGTGATTACCGAGCATAGAAGCTTGAAGACCTGTTTGAATAATAGAGTATAGAAGCCCATCAGATAGACAAGATTAGTTCTATGTCTAGATTGTATTGAACAAATAGGAATCTTCTTTAGCATTTTAGATGTGAAGTTGCAGATAGATTTTATTACTGTTATTTTGTGAAAGTGACAGAAAATCTCTTAACCGAGTGGACTTAACAGTCTTATTTGTAAAACCCTCTAGCAAGGTGACATTTTGATTGAGTGTTTGAAATCCTTTAACAAGGTCACTTCTAACAAAGTGAAGATCCTAACAGATCTGAGGGAAATCCCTTAACCGGGTCACATCTAGCAATGTGTTTGTAATCTTTAATAGGATTTGATTTTAATTGAGCATACTCTAGAAGAGTATATTTCTTAGTGGGTCCGAAATCCCACAGTGGTTTTTCCCTATTTGGGTTTCCATGTTAAATCTGGTGTTATGAGGTTTATGATGTTTATATGCTTTTGAGTTTGCATGTTTGACAGTTTTGGTTATATTACTGAAATATATGTTACCGAGGTTGAATCTGATGTTTTTATGGATGATTAAGTTTGTATGATTCACCCCCCCCCCCTCTCACCTTGTTGGCTATTGGATCTGTACTTATATTAAGTATCAAAAATATCAAATGACAAGTAGTTTCCCACATTTAAATAGTAGTATTGCGTGCTCATGGTGGTTCTAGATAAGCTAATGATAGTTTTGAGATCTAGAGTAATATTTTGTCCATATAAATTATGCTATCATTATCAAGGTCTTAACCCCATTGTACCCTCCACTCCATTTGCATTACGATTTTGGTACCCAATCTCTAGGGGCCTCGTTCATTCTCATTTTGGCATCTTTTTTAAAGCAATTTTTTATCTAGGATAATTTTTTTAAGAGATTCATAGTGTTGTGAATGGTTCTTAATTTTGATGTTTATCTTTTCAAAAATTGTAGATTATCATAGCTAATGTTGAGCAATTTTCATTTTGAGAATTTGTACTTGGTTTTAATCGAGTTCTATTTTTAGTGCAATTTTTTAGAAAGAGTATATCTTTTCACACATTTTTTTATTATGTAGTTTTGATATATTATATTTTATCAGAAATTACAATTTCAACATTATGCTCTAATTAGCTTTGTAATATATTAATATCAATACCACTTCATTGATTTGACCTTAGTTTTAAGACTCGTGGACTCACCACGGACTTGCGAGTCCATGGGAGCCACAAGTTGACTCACCAAAGACTCGCGAGGCGAGTCCATCTCAAAGACTCCTGTGAGTCTTTACACAGACTCGCACAAGTCTTTTGCACAAACTCACGAGTGTTTTAGATGGACTTGTGCGACCTAGAAAAAACGTCATGCAAGCTTTACAAGTGAGTTTTTTAAAAAAAATTGCCCTAAATTAGCATTCTTGCTTGGTTATGACAGGTTTGTTCTAGCTACCATTTATAGCTCAAGGCTTGAAAAATTGAGCTATATTAGGAGAAATAGAAAGAGGAAGATGTAGTCTTCTCTTTAGTTTGTTCATTGTTGTTTTTCACATTGGAGTTGGACATATTATTATATGTAATTTTGTAAACATTTATAAACTTATGTTGCTATTATACATTTTAGAGTTGAAACTATGAATATGAATGATGAAATTTCAAATATTGCATGTTTGTAGATCATATGACATGTGTAATGTTTCAATTATGGCTCTTATGTTCTCTAAATGCATTCTTTATCTTTTTTTTGTAAAACTACGATTTTTTTTTTGCCGAGTCCTTGCCGAATCTTTGGCGAGTCTTTCATGAGTCCGAGTTCAAGTCTAAATTTTTGGTTTGGCGAGTTCGTGACGAGTCCAAGTTTTAAAACTTTGGATTTGAAAATTGACAATTGTAATTGTACTAAATTTAAAGTGATGTCATCATAATTTATTGGAAGTTTTCTTGATTATGTAATTTTGGGGGTAATGATCTTGTAATTTATTTATCTTTATTAGTGTGTTATTTATTTAATTCATTTTAGGAGATAATCATCGTTATAAAAAAGTATCTAGCTAATAGCTATTATCAACTAGAAAAGAGAGCTATAAGTTTTGGTGAGATGGAATTTTGAAGCTATTTAGATGGCTTAATCTCTTGCCTTATCTATATAGACTTGTTCCCAAACCTTGCATTCCATATCAATAGATTTTACATTGCATGACAAGATTGATCATAATGCTAGGATTGATTTTTACCTATGTCAACATTGACACCATGATGGACACCACTTATATTAATTTCCTTGGTGACCTTTAGATTAAAATATCAAAGATGTTTCGAGATTCGAATGAATCTTGATTCCTAGACTATCCTTCTATGAATTGTATTGTACATATTGATGTTTTTTTACCATATAATCATGAGACGACTATAATGCTTGTTAAATAGGAAGAGCTTAAATGTTGTGATGAGATAGAGATTTCTCTTGATGCTTCTTCTTCTCTTATAGAGACTCTCGTTGATTCTTCAACTTATATGATTCCTATTATAGATTTAGAAGGTTGAGGACTCTTGTCTTAAGGAAAAATACATAGATACAACTAGTGTTCATACTCAAAAATCTTGTATGAACATGTAATATAGGGATGAGAAATGTAGTTGGATTGTAGGCATTAAGATCTCATCTTCATCTTCTCTTGCTTATTTTTAATTTAATGTTGCTTCTTATGGGGTTTCCAATTATTTAGTGGAGCAAGATCATATTCATACTCTTCTAGATATATCTCCTTGGGATGAGTATTTGACTAACCTTATAGGTTTGTTTTGTGAGTCTCTTCTTGTACAATTGGAGGACACCATTGAGGAAAATTATATCCTCTTTGATGATGTCTCTATAATATCTATTGTCTCATCATCCTTATTGAAATTTGTTCTACATTTATTTCCCCAAGGTTATATCATGTCACTTTCTCTCTAGTTGGACATGCAACTCCTATTTTGATTGTAACAATGTTCACAACACCAACATGGTGACATTTGAGAATTTTATAGTGTATATCTTAATTTCCCCCCCCCTTATTCATTTCTATAATAAGAAGATATCTTGCATACACCTTTGTGTTGTTTTTTTCCTGAGGAAGGAATGTTGTTCGATATTCACAGATCATCTTCAACATTCATGGTTGAACATGTACCATTATTGTAGGGGATTACACATTGAGGGGGAATTGTATGGTCTACCTTCTTTCCATTCTAGGGGATTTTTTCCTCACATGGAGTTTTATCCTTCTCAATTCCTTTGAGTGTGGTCACCTAGCCACATTCTCTTCATCCTCTATTGGGGAGAGAGTTTTTCCCTATAAGTTTTTGATGGGAGGGCTACTCAAAGAGAGTCAATCCTTTTCCAAAAGGAAGTCAAGTGATATCTTAGTGGGATCCCTTCATTATACACTGGTCTATCAACCAAACTAAACATTAAAACTCTCTAGGAGTGCTCCCAATCAGTATCTGCTCACTGGTTGCTCAGGCATGGTTGAGATTCACAAGGATAAATCCAACCTTACTCTATCAAACTCCTAACATATGTTTGCAAGGCTTGTAGTAGGTGTCCATAAGGTTTTATAAGGCCAATCAATTGGTTTTGTGTTTGGGTTTCATCCATTTCTCCATCGCTCTTCCTTTTCCCTATTTTCTAGGCCTAGTAGCCCTAGAGCCCCAATTAGCCCTACCTAACCGAGTTTTGTGGATTTAATCAAATTTTTCCCAAAGAGATAGGAAAAATCATTCATGATCTGAGTACCCTTTTGGAATAACTTTAAGATTCATGAAGTGAGGAAAATAGGTCTGATCGTACAGGTACGGAACCCGAAAATGGTTTATTTTGAAGGGTTTTTGGGTCTTTTTGGTCTTCTTCCAAGGGTTTAATGACTTCCCTGATCTACCACACCTCCAAAATCTCACATAGGATCTTCCACACCCCACTTGATCATGCCAAACACTTGGTAACTTCAAACCTACTCATCCCTGCAAACACTTGCAAAATCTCAATCACTTCCTAACCGGGCTATGACTGAGCTCGCCTAGGAAATGATGTCCATTGGCCTTTCGATGACCTCAAAATCAAAACAAAGAATATGTACACTGTAAAAAGGTTCCATGTCTTGAGTCCCAAGGGTTATTGAGAAGAACTCAAAGGACTTCAAGTTGGAACCATGTTTGGGCCTCTCAAACCCTTCCTCAGGCCGAGAGCTATAAAAATAAAAAACTCAATTCAAACCTACAACAAAGACTAATCTAATTTCTTCCTGAGCACTAAGAGAACATATACAAATCAATTATTAAAGAATGACAATGCAATCAATCCATGAAGTACGGACTGCTGCTCCATATTTGAGAAAACACAAGGTAAAACTTGGAAAATGGTCTTCAAAATGTATTATGATCTGCTCCAGACGTTCACTAACCTCATTACATTCATACTTAGGGAATTTATATTAAATTTTTATCCTAACTAACTCTCCATCTATTTCTTAACCATCAATTTTCTCAAACTTGCAAAAAGTTGCCCAACGTTGTAAAATGTTGTCAAGCAACATTGACAACTTTTGCCAAAAAGTGCATTTTTGCATTTCATGCTTTGTTTCTCATTCTAAACCACCCAAGATGACTAAAAACCACTAACATGACATGTCTCAATGCTAATTAAGGCTTTTCAAGATGTTTTACACCAAAATGCACGTTTATGCCATTTTAGGCTTACATGAGTAAATGCATGATCTCATTGACATCCAACCTAACAATGAATATCACAAAAAAAAGTGGACCTATGAGTAGTCCTTTATTCACAATCCAAAACCAAACTATAAACTAACACACCAAAATGTAGAAAATGTACTAAAAACTAGGTCCTCTTGCACCAGTTTTCTCCTCTTTTTCTCAATGTGGGTCATTTTGTACGTGGGTAACTGACATGGCATCAGCTCTAGTCTATCAATGAAGGAGTGGAGTTATGGTGAGCCACATGAAGCAATATTATATGATAAAAAATAAGACACAACATCAAAGGAAATTTTTCAATAGAAATTAACATACGCTAGTTAACAGAGTTAGGAAAGATTACTTGCAAACTATTAAAAACCACAAACACGAACTTTCTCAAATGATTTTTTCCATTATGTCAATGGCCATTCTAATGGAATCAAAGAGTAGTTGAAATTGTAAAATTACAGCTCAATGCCTAAAGAAAATGTATTAACAAAGTATCGGGGATTACAATAAAGAATTTCATTGTGAAAGGAATCTTTATAAAGGCACACCATCTTAATGCCACATGGGAAACGTCTCATGCAACTACCCAAATGACTTGTTGGCCATAGATATGAGATAAGTTTATTATATTTAGGAGTATTTCTTTTGTTGAACTTCATGCATTGTGTACATATAGTTTGTTCCTTGCCTTTTCTACAAAATTGTTGCCATGGGGTGAACTCACAAAGATGGTTCCCACTTTTTGGTACATCCTGATTTTTGTTGAAATCATACAATTTTTAGAAAATATAATGATTTAAGCTTTAAGAGGTCCCATTTGAAGTAATTAATTGAAGAGAGTTAGACCAAAGGCTCTTAGATCAAAATTTCTTGGATAAAATCTCTCTACTTCTAAATCATACTTGCAATGGAGTCTCCTTTGCATCTATCAAATGCTAATAAAAAACCAATTTTACATTAGCTTTTGAGGGGTCAAACGAATTCATTTAGAAGTTTTTTTTTCTTAAGGATTTAGTCCTTATTAGAAGCTTTCCAAATAGTATAATTTTTAATATATTTAATTTCATTAATATGTTTTTATTTTATTTTTTATGAATGTAGGTTTTTCACCGAGCATGAACTTCTTTGTTCAATGCATTGGGAAAAATAGTAAACTAATTCAAAAAAATTCTAAAAAATATCTATGCACTAGGTATTGATGTCTTCTTTCTAACAAAAAAAATAAAACTGAATTTTGATATATATAGAACAAGTTATGTGTTCAAATGTACACCTATATCTAAATTATAATTAGTCAGACTTCAAAAATTAATAAAAAAAAAATATTCAACATATCACTATCAAACCAACTGCATGCCCTGGGTATTGATGCTACAAACCAAAATTTAACAGAGACAATTTTTTTATCATATATAGAAAAAAAGTAATACGTTTTGGGATGCACATCACTCTTAAAAAATGTTGTTTGCAATAAAAAACTACTTTTGAGGGAGATGGAAAAATTAATAAAATTTTATTCAAAAAAAATTGAAAAAAATATATTTAGAATATGCAAAAAAGATGTTACAAATCACTAGTATACATCATCTTCAAATTCTTAACGGTTTAAAAGTTATAGGTGTCGAAAAGTGAAGGTTTTCTGCAAAATGTTCATCTAAGTGTCAAAGTTGGTCAAAAAGTGGGAACCAGTATTGTGAGTTCACCCCATGGTTGAATATCTTCTTTTGCATTTATGGTTTTTTGGTTTATAAAGATTCAAATGGAGGTTGCAGAAATCTTCTTTTGTTTTGTTAACTTGACAATGATGGTAACCTTCCTTTTAAGTGATTCATTTCTTCATGTAGGCGATCGATCACAAAACTTCTATAGTTCCAAATATCGGTTCGTTGTGGAATATAATCATCTTCCAGTCCATTGCAAATGAACACATCATTAAGTGGATCCAATATGGCAAATTCTGCAAAAGTATGTTGATGTGTATGTGTTTAATTGGGCCTTTGAAGCATATTCATTCATGTCAGAGTACAGTTGGCATAATGGAGCAGTCCTTTGCTTAGCAATTGAAGTCCATGGATAGGTGACAACATTTTGTGATGTGTAGTAGATTAGCACCTTTTGAATTGTATTCAATCCATCCTTAAATATGAACTCCTTAGTAATGTGTGCTAAGTATATTTAAACCATAACAAATTCTTATTGTGTTTCTACAAATATTGCTTGTATACTAAAAGTGTTGTGGGCAAATTCTTGGTAGGATCTATTTGAAAAGGTCCAAATTTGGAGGAAATGCAAATTTTTGAGTGTATTACCTTTCAAAACGATAATTCCTCATTGTTTGTCAATTGTAGTTTTGTAAGACTTCCTACTGACTTGAGTTGAGAATGTAGCCTTTCAATAACTTTTGTAATTTTGTGTAGTTTGATATAGAGGGAGGGAATGACCCACTTAGCTTGTCACTATAGTTATAGTTTATTTATTTTATCAAATTTAGATAGAATCAATCCCTCTAAATTCAGCGTTTTGTGACTCATAAAATTGTATGAAACATCTTTGAGAAAGGAAATGTTGTATAAAGATGAGGGAATACTTCTTACGAGTTGATTTCTAAAAAGATTTAGCCATTATAGAGAAGAGATATTAAACAAAAAAGGGAATTTTTTTTTGGAGTTGATTCTTAGAAAGAGAGCTATCACAAGTAGACAACTTGGAGAAGAGAGATTACTTGAACAAGAGGGTATTCTTCTATTCAATTGGTTGAAAGCAAGATAAACCCCACTAGGGTTGGTTAGACTATTGAGCATAAAAATGGTACTAAGGATGGTTTCACCTACCAAATTGTTTTCTTGTAAATCAAGGAAAAAAAAGACACGTTGCAAAATGACAATGACATGTTCCACTAAAGCTATACCCACCTAAGCGCGATGGTTATGTGAGAAAAATCTTAATATGTTGTAACAGAGGTCTATGCCTGTAAGAAACAAGAGTTTACACAAGCAATGAGATATGATGATCTTCAATTGGTTGAGTGGTATCACATTGCTTCTAGCATATATCATCTTAGAGGCGACAATCTCTTCCTTGTTCCCATGAACTTAGATAGTGATGGGAGTCATTTAAATATGCTTTAAAAATTTGAAGAGCTTGGCTTACTCAATATATCTATGGTAAAAGTGAAGAAGAAATAATTAAATACGAAAATAAGAATAGCTTGGCTATGAGAGCTTGGGTTTATCAATTTGTGATTTGGAAAAGTAATGAGAAGGAAAGCAATGTAAAAGAGATGAGGTGTTAACACAAGGTACATGGTTGTGAAATAACCACAATTCATGTGTCTAATACTCTACATAATTTTCTCATTACTTTCTATACAAGTGGGACAACATGCACACGTTCCTACACATTTCACAACTTATCTACATGGATGGTCATAGAATTGATATATTGAATATTCACCTCTATTATGCATTAATTACACATATCTATACATTCATTGCATAGATTCATTATCCACCCTAATCTCAACATTCTTGCATTAGGGACCAAATAATATAGGGGTACAATATCAATCCTGCACTTGCAGATTAGATGTGTAATTTTTTAAAATTTAAATATAAATTTAGGCATTACCTGTTCTTTTCTCACCTAAATCTAACTAAACATATGTTTGTGTGATTAAATGCTATGTACTTCCATATTTAAAGACATTTATCTGTCATTATAATTAATTAATCACAATACAAATTTCACAATAATGTTGAACAATAAATTGTTTGATCCATAAATTCATAATATATAAAGAGAAATAAAAAACCTTGCAATAAATCTAAAATTTAAATAACAAAATTTTATTAAATAAATTTTAAACCTAAAAAATAATAAATAAAAAATCAATGTAGCAGCTAGAGTCCAACTCACCTTATTAGAAGAAATAACCCTTCATATTGTAGAATTTCGTAGCAATGGAAATAAAAATTTCAATACCAAATCAATTCCCCAAAAGAATTTTTGTCCCCCATTTCCTTTTTATTACAATGAAAATCACCACAGCTGCAAAACCCACTCCATAACACAGTCCCTCAATCTCATACCACACACTTCCCTCGACATCTTCATCATTGGTAGATGTTGAAATGGGGGAGGAGCAGGAGCAAATTCTGGCCAGGAGCATTTTTGTGGAAGTGGACATCCTCATAAATTTGGATTTCCTGAATAAGATGATTTTGTAAATGTTGACACGTGTCCTCCTTGTGGTATGCTACCTGAAAGATTGTTATTAGAAAAGTTGAGTGCCCCTAAATAGCTCAAAGATCCAAGGTCCCTTGGAATTTGTTTAGAAAAATGATTTGTAGAAAGGTCTAATGATTCCAGCCAACTCATTTGTACAATACTATTTGGAATGGTGCCATGGAAATTGTTCATAGAAAGGCAGAGCACCTTCAACCCCTTCAAATTTCTTCTCATCTCTGCCTTTTGAATTCATATTCAATTCATTATTATACATGGACTTTATATTATAGACTATTTTATAAGGCATGATATATCCTTCTTCTGCTTCTACTAATATGGCTTGCAGACTGAAAATGTTGCGTGGTATGAACCTTGATAGCCGATTTGAAGAAAGATCCAAGATTTGAAGATACTTCAGCTGACCAATTTCTGCAAGGATATTGCGTTCAAAATAATTCTTCCTCATTGATAACACTTGCAACTTTGAAAGGTTTCCTACTGTCTTTGAGATACCGCCTTTCAATAGGTTTTGCCAAATATCCAGAAAAGTTAAATATGAGCAGTTTGATATTAAGGGAGGGAATGCTCCACTCAGCTGGTTATTCTTTATCACTAGTGACAATAGCGGACTTAGCATACCAAACTCAAATGACATCACACCTTCCTAATTATTATCCCCCAAATTCAATATACGAAGCTAAGAATATTTGTGTAATGTCCCTACTAGTTAGAGATCACTTTCCTGCAAAACAAAATGTTAGAACACAACAATTATATCTATAACTAATCTACTTGCAATTTTAACTTGAGAAAACTTAATTAACATTAATCACAATTCTCATTTAATAAAGGACACGAATGCCACACGGAGATATGTCCTTAGGCGGCTGTGGAGCTCGCCTTCTTGGAACCCATCTTGGTACCAAGCCATCTAGGAAATCGAAAATGAATTTGATTCCTGTCTTGGGTGTAATTTCTTACACTCAAGCCATCTAGGAAATCGAAAATGAATTTGATTCCTGTCTTGGGTGTAATTTCTTACACTCAAGCCATCTAGGAAATCAAAGGTTACTTTGAATCCTGTCTTGGATATAACTGGTTATACCCAAGCCATCCAGGAAATCGAAGGTTAATTTGATTCCTGTCTTGAGTGTAATTTCTTACACCCAAGCCATCCAAGGAAGACTCATATGTCAATTCCTTGCCTTGGATGATGCATCACATCATCCAAGTCCATTAGAGGGGACTGGCTAGATCCGTCACTTCTTGGGTGAATATTGTCACCCAAGCCATTCATATATGCATATAGGTCATCCGTATATATATACAACCTACCAGGGATTATCATAATCCCTCCACTAAGCTAAGGGAGTTTCCTCCCTATAGCCTCCATCATGTAATCACATTTAAATTATATTTTACAATTTAATATTGTTTTCCATTTCATAATCGACATTTACATGTTCCTAACTTAACATGTATTTCATCCTTTACCATATATTCACATTAATTTATTAACATATATTCTTAACTATGTATTAACATTTATTTGTTAACATAGATATATCAAGTATGCAGTAATTACATTTATTAACATATGTATGAACAATATTCATTAATTTCACTCATCATATCTGTATTAACATATTCGTTCATTAATGTATAAATTAGGATATTAATTACTTATCTTCATTACTGTCTTCAATAAATAAACATTAACTTGTTAATAACCTATATTCCTTACCATATACAATAGATGAGCATTAGCATATTAATTAAATGTAATCTTTCATAAATAAGAATTACATAAAGTACATTACCACTTACCTGTTCTTGTACGCAGCAGGAGTCTCCCACTGAGGTTGTCTCCGCTGGTCTCTCTTCTACTTTCTTCCCCTCCCAAACTGCGTGCAGGGTTGTCTATTTATTCCCTGTGAAGGGTTGTGGCCCTCCATGGTCCCCTTCCACATGAAGGGGTGCAGTTGTAATCCCAGCCCAGGCTGTGATTACCATCGCACCTCTTGTGCGGAGGTAATCGGGCGAGGGGGGGGGCTCCCTTTAGTTATTTACATTATGTTTTTAAAATATATACGTTTTATTTGTCATTTGCTTTTGTTTAAAATATATTAAATAATAAATAAGCACCTTTATTTTTATATATATATATATATATATTTTTAAATATATTAAATAATAAATCACACTTTTTTCTTTATACATATTTTAAATGTATTAAATATTAAATGACATTTTTCTTTATTATATATTAAATATATTTCCTTTATTTAATAAATACTTATATTATTATTTTAATCATTTATAACCTTATTTAATTAATCCATATATATATTAACATTATTTAAATATTTTTACATTCGGTGATACCTTAGGGGATATCACAGTCCCTCCATCTCAATTTTGCTTGTCCTCAAGCATCTTTAGATCTTCCTCTTTTTCCCAAGTAGCATCCTCATTGGGGAGATTCTTCCATTTAATCAAGTGTTTGGTAATGGTTCGGTTCCTCAACGCCTTTTTCCGTGTATCTAAAATGATCTCAAGGTACAAGGTGAGTTTCCCTTCATCATCTAAGGGTGGTAGTTCACTGCACGGAGCCAAATGTTTCCCAAGAACCTTTTTGAGTCGGGAGACGTGGAACACATTATGTATTTTACTGTCTTTGGGGAGTTCTATTTCATAAGCTACTTCCCCAATCCTTCAAATTACCTTATAGGGTCCATAGAATCGGGGTTTCAATTTTTCAGCCCCATTCTTCTCGAGGGAAGATTGCTTATATGGTTGTAGCATTAAAAACACCAGATCTCCGACCTCAAACGTCCTTTCTGTACACTTCTTGTCTGCATATATCTTTTGTTGATTTTGGGCTTGTTGTAGATGCTCTTTCAAGGTCTTTATGATATCCTTACTCTGTTGAACAAAATCTTGTGCTCTTGGTACTTTACTTTCTTGGTTTATTAGTTCTCCAAAGCTTGTGGCCTCATAGCCATACAAGGCTTGAAAAGGTCTCATCCCGATTGACATGTGGTGTGTCGTGTTGTAACAATGTTCTCTTAGGTGTAACCACTTGACCCAGGCCGTCTGTTGCCCTGTAACATAATTCCTTAGGTATCCCTCTATCCATTTGTTCACTATTTCAATTTTCCCATCCGTTTGAGGATGGTAACTGGTACTAGGGGTCAAGACCGTTCCTGCCATTCTGAAGAGTTTCTGCCAGAATTGGCTAATAAACTTGCTATTTTTGTCATTGACAATATTTAGAGGGAGTCCATGGAGTCTGAAAATTTCTCTAAAGAACAAATTGGCTATTTGGTAGGCTTTGTATTCAGTGGAGACTGCAACGAAATGGGCATACTTCGTGAGTCTGTCTACCACCACAAAAATGCTATCTTTTCCTTGTGTTTTTGGTAACCCTATTATGAAGTCCATCGAAATGCTATCGCACTTCTATTTGGGAATAGGTAATGGTTGAAGCAATCTGTCTGGGTGAGTGAGTTTGGTTTTATTGCATTGACAAGTTAGGCACTCTTGTATGCATTTCTGGACATCTCTCTTTTGGTCTTTCCATGCATACTTTTCCCTTATGTGTTTATAAGTTTTATAGTATCCTTGATGTCCTATCAGGGGGTTATCATGGAATTCTTATAGGAGCTTGTGTTTGAATTTGGTTTGAGGGGTCAAATATACCCTTCCCTTGTACAAGATGAGGTCTCCCCTAATTTTAAAGTCTTCATTGGGAACGTTTCCCTCCAAGATTTCCTTTGTTTGTGGATCTTGGTTATATTCATCTAGGATTTCTCCCTTCCAGTCCTTTGAGATGCTAGTAAGGGCATTGAGGTGTGCCCTTTGGGATAATGCATATGTTGCCCTGTTATTCACCCCTTTTACATATTCTATATCAAAGTCATAGGCTTGTATTTTTCTCACCCATTTTTGTTGCCTATCATTAAGGTCCATTTGGCTCAAGAAGAAGCATAGATTGTTATGATCGGTTTTCACACCAAACTTCCCACATATGAGGTATTGGCGAAATTTGGCCAAGGCATGCATTATGGCTAACATTTCTTTGTCATAAATAGAGTAGTGTCTTTTTGCTTCGATAAGTTTACAACTCTCAAAAGCTAGGGGGTGTTTCTTTTACATGAGGACTGCCCCAATTCCCTCCCCATATGCATCACATTGTAGTTCAAAAGGTATAGAGAAGTCAGGAATGGCTAATACTGGACATGAGCTCATGGTTATTTTAAGTTGTTCAAAGGCCTGTTGGGCTTGGTCATTCCATGTGAAGGCTCCTTTCTTAGTTAGGTCGGTGAGGGGTGCTTCTATTTTGGAAATCCCTTTTACAAAATGTCTATAGTAGCTGCATAGTCCCACAAACCCTCTTAGTTGTGTTAATGTTCTAGGGGTGGGCCATTCCTTGATGGCCTTGATTTTTTCCTCATCCACACTTACTCCCGCCTCACTAATTTTGTGTCCTAGGTAGATGATTTCTCTCATCCCAAATTCACACTTGGAGGCTTTAGTGTATAAGGATTCAGACTCAAGAATATTTAATACCTCTTTGATGTGCAGGAGATGTTCTTCCCATTTTTTGTTGTAAATGAGTATATCATCGAAGAATATTAGAAGGGATTTTTGCAACTGTTTCCTGAATGTATGATTCATGCATGACTGAAAGGTGGTCGGGGCGTTAGTGAGACTAATTGGTAGAACCAAAAACTCAAAATGTCCATAGTGACATTTGAATGTTGTTTTGGGTATATCCTCCTCCCTCATTCTAATTTGGTGATATCCTGACCTTAGATCAATTTTAGAGAAATATTTTTCTCCGTGGAGTTCATCCACTAGTTCATCAATTCTTGGGATAGGGTATATGTTCTTTAGTCTTTTTATTCAGGGCCCGGTAATCTATGCACATTCTCATCGTCCCATCTTTCTTTTTGACCAATACAACTGATGAAGCAAACTGACTGTTGCTTGGTTGGATGTGTCCCATTTCTAATAATTCTTTTATGGTTTTTTCAATTTCTTCTTTGAATTTGTGGGGGTGGCGGTAAGGAGTGGTAATGACCAGTTTTGCTCCTTCTTCTAATTCATGGAATGCTCAAATCCCGTTTTTGGGGCTAAACCTGGAGGAATGTCTTCAAAGACTTTTTTGAGTCTCCTAAGGATGGGTTGTATATCATTCTGAATGATTTTACCTTCGGTTGGAGATTTATCCAAGACCATACATTGGGCAGCCCACTCTCCTTTATCATGTCTAAGGATTTTCTCCATTTTATTGCATGATACTATCTTTGGAGAGCCATCGAGAATTCCCTTTAATGTTATCTCCCTCCCTTCATGTTGGAAGCATATCTCCTGATTGGGACTATCCATGGTGAAGCGTCCCAATGAGTTTATCCATGGCATCCCCAAAATGATGTCATTCTCTAGGTTCACCACAAAGAAGTTCCTTGTAATGGTATGTCCCCCCAGGGTGACTTCCAATTGAGATATAATTTTAGTGCACTTGTCTATGACTCTGTTGCCCATGAGCACTTCAAACCCTCTAGACTCTTGAGTATTTAACCTTCTTTTTGTTGCTAAGTGTTTGCTAATGAAGTCATGTGAGGCTCCTGTGTCAACTAATGCGATTACTTTCTATCCTTTGATAGTTTCTTTGAGTTTGAAGCATCTATTCTCACTTCCTTGGGTGATGACTACCGAGGTACTTCGTTCGTTGCTCTCAAATCTGACCCTTTTATAAGGCCTTTCCTCATCTCGTATTTCTTCTGTGTTACTTATCTGTCCTCTTTTACATTCATGGCCTCTCCCCCATGGAGCCTTGCATTTGAAACATAACACTTTCTCCCTGAGTTCCTCTTTCTCCTTACATTGGTGATTCAAACTCCAAGGTTTCTTGCAAAAGCGGTAAGGCCTGTCTCGGCGGTCCCTCTGGGAAACCTCATTCCTATGTGGTGTTTTGGTTGAGGTATTCTTGGGAGCACTAAATTCGACCATCCTAGTTTTCTTAATGGCCTCCCCTATATTTTGTGATTTTAGGGGTTTTACAAAATTTCTAATAGAGTCTTTCAAGCCTTCTAAAAACATGTAGGTAATCCTTCTCTGGGATAGGTCAGGGACCATTACTAACAAGATTTGGAATTGGCCTATATAGTCTTCAATGGTTCCTAATTGCTTAAGGTGTGTTAATTCTTGGAAGTACCATTCAGAGTCTTTCTGGTTGAATCGGCTGATGAGATTTTGGGTAAACTCATTGTAGGTGGAGACATTTTTGTGTCCTAGGGTAATGAGACCGTTATGCCACCAATAATGGGCTGCTCCTATTAAATGTAGTATGGCAAATTTTATAGCATCTCCTTCGGTCATGGGACTGTATGAGAGGTATGTGTCTAATTTTTGTACCCAAGCTTGGGCGATGTCTTTCCCTGACCCATCAAAGCATGGTAGGGACATTTTGTTGACTTTAGCTTTGAGGTCATTACCCATAGGTTTCCTTCTTCTACCTTCACTAGTCTTGGACTCACAGAAGTCCCTGAAGGAAACCACCCTTTGAACTTCTGACTCTAACCTAGCATAAATTTGGGTGATTTCCTCCACCCCAAGAGTGGTCAGTTCCTCTTCCTCCCCCACACGTTCCTCTCTAGGCAGAAATTCGGGAATTGTTTGTCTAGAACTCTAAGGAGATCGTTCGTTATCGGCGTGATTAGAGTGTGTCTCTATTCTAGGGTTTGGCATATCTCTATTGTTGTTGTTTGTACTTTGGAGGATTAATTGGTTCATTCTTTCGAATTTCTCATTGGTTTGCTCCATGAAGGTCTGAAGTTGTTTGGCTAATTGATCAGCCATTGCTTTTGCGCCTTTCTTCCTCTGATATGTGATCATCAACTATGAATCCTTCCCATAAGTTGGTAGGATTATGCTCTGATACCACTGTAATGTCCCTACTAGTTAGAGATCACTTTCTTGCAAAACAGATTGTTAGTATACAACAATTATATATATATATATATATATATATATATAAAACTAATCTACTTGCAATTTTAACTTGAGAACACCTAATTAACATTAATCACAATTCTCATCTAATAAAAAGGATACGAATGCCACACAGAGATATGTCCTTAGGTGACTGTGGAGCTCGCCTTCTTGGAACCCATCTTGGTTTCAAGCCATCCAGGAAATCAAAGGTTACTTTGAATCCTGTCTTGAATATAACTGGTTATACCCAAGCCATCCAGGAAATCGAAGGTTAATTCGATTCCTATCTTGAATGTAATTTCTTACACCCAAGCCATCCAAGGAACACCCATATGTCAATTCCTTGCCTTGGATGATGCATCACATCATCCAAGTCCATTAGAGGGGACCGACCAGATCCATCTCTTCTTGGATGAATATTGTCACCCAAGCCATTCATATATGCATATAGATCATCAGTATATATATACTGCCTATCAGGGATTATCATAATCCCTCCATTAAGATAAAGGAGTTTCCTCCCTATAGCCTTCATCATGTAATCACATTTAAATTATATTTTACAATTTAATACTGTTTTCCATTTCATAATCGACATTTACATGTTCCTAACTTAACATGTATTCACATTAATCTATTAACATACATTCTTAACTATGTATTAACATTTATTTGTTAACATAGATATATCAAGTATGCAGTAATTACATTTATTAACATATGTATTCAATATTCATTAATTTCATTCATCATATCTGTATTAACATATTCATTCATTACTATATAAATTAGGATATTAATTACTTATTTACTGTCTACAGTAAATAAACATTAACTTGTTAATAACCTATATTCCTTACCATATACAATAGATGAGCATTAGGGGAAAGGACCCAGTAGTTGAGCATGTTCCAATTGTTGTGAGGGTTGTTGATACCTTTTGTTCCAAAAATTGAACAAATAAAACCTATTGTTTGAAACAAAAAATATCAATTTTTGTTAGGAAATGTACCAACAGTTGTTAGGAAATGTACCAATAGTTGTTAAGAAATGTACTAATATTGTAAAAAGTAACTAATCAGGTGATGCCACATCGGCTGCACAACTATTGGGGTCTCTTTTGCATGCCTATTGGTCTCACTTTTTTTTGGGGCTGTTTTGGACACCTTGGCAAAAAGCATGCTGATGTGGCATCATATTTGATGATGTGGCCCTGAAACCTTAGTTATAAGCAGGGGACTTGCCAAGTAAGCTGCTGTAAAAAAATCGGAGTGATTCGAAATTTCCAAGTAAGATTTTGAGAAGCGTGAAGTTAGGGTGCACGACTACTGGGTCCTTTCCCCTAGTATATTAATTAAATGTATTCTTTGGTAAATAAGCATTACATAAAGTACATTACCACTTACCTGTTCTTGTACGCAGCAGTAGTGTTGCCTCCACTGGTCTCCCTTCCGCTTTCTTCCCCTCCCAAACTGCGTGCGGGGTTGTCTATTTATTCCCCGTCAGCAAATTGTCATTGAGCAACAATAGTATTATACGAGGAGGCCAAATTAATGGTATCTGACCGCATAATGCATTGTTAGACATATTCAAGGCTGTAATTCCCTTCCAAGCTGAACTATTTAGCAAAAGGCGACCTTCCAGATGATTTGTTGTGAAATTGATGTATGAAAGCTTCATATCTAGTAGCCAAGAGGGAATTTCTCCAACAAGATTGTTGTCAGTTAATTTCAACTCTTCAAGTGAGAACTGAGTAGAAATCCATGAGGGGATTTGACCATGTATCTTACAAGATGTCAATGATAAGGCTTTTAACTGGAATGGGGGAATCCAGGCGGTGCTGATATTAAGTACACAATCGGATAAGGACGGCGACTCTAATTTTCCAAGCTTTTGAAACCAAGCTTCTGAAATAATCTGATGGCCGTTTAGGGAGAGTGAGAGCTGTTCAAGTGAAGAGGGTAGCGCTGAGGAGGGAAGAGTTCCATTTAGTTGGTTCCTAGATAAATCCATCCATTTCAGTGAAGATAGATTGCTCAAGGAATTTAGGATACTACCACTTAAAGTATTATAATCCATCCATTTTAGTGCAGAGAGATTGCCCAAGGAATCTGGGATGCTACCACTTAATGTGTTATGAGATAGATCTATCAGTTTCAATGTAGAGAGATTGTCCAAGGAATCTCGGATACTACCACCTAAAATGTTATAGTTTAGATAAATAGTTCTCAGTGAAAACTGATTGCCCAAGGAATCTGGGATTTTACCACTCAAAACATTATGAGACAGATCCATCAGTTCCAGTGAAGAGAGATTGCCCAAAGAATCTGGAATTCTGGTACTTAAAGTGTTATAACCCAGAAACATAGTTTCCAATGAAGAGAGATTACCCAAAGAATGTTGTATACTACCACTTAAAGTATTATGAGATAGATCTATCACTTTCAGTGAAGAGAGATTGCCAAAGGAATCTGAGATACTGCCACTTAAAAAGTTGTAGGACAGATTTATAGTTTCCAGCGAAGAGAGATTGCCTAAAGAATCTGGAATACTACCACTTAAACTGTTATGAGACAGATCCATTAGTCTCAGTGAAGAGATATTGCCCAAGGAATCTGGGATACTACCACTTAAAGTATTATAAGACAACTGCATAGTTTCCAGTGAAGAGAGATTGCCCATGGAATCTGGGATACTGCCACCTAAAATGTTACTAGAAACATCAAAGTATTGGAGCAATGACATGTTCCCAAAGGACAACGGAATGTTCCCACTCAACATATTCCCATTTAAGTTCAGTTTTATGAGATAAGACAGATTTCCTAAACAGGGAGGCAGAGTACCTGTTAGTCCATTGCCAGAGAGGTCAATGATTGTCAGAGAAGTGAGTCTGCACAAGCTCTGAGATATGACTCCTCCTCCAAGTCCGTGAATATCAACAGAGACTATGTGGGTGGTGTTATCACAGGAGATGTCATCCCAGAGGCAACATTCTGTTCCCTTCTCCCATGAACTCAGATAGGCATGGGAACCAGAAGAGTACTTTAAGGCGGCTTTGAAGAGAAGAAGATCGTGGGCTTCCTCCTCAATACAACCGCAGCAGAAGTGGAGAAGAAATAGTGTAATAATAAAAAACAAGAAAAGGTTGGGCATGGGAGGATGAGAAGAAACAGTGTAATAATATAAGATGATTTTGATTTTTAAATAAATTGATAAATATGGTTAAAATGTGTGTACAGAGTATTGGATAGATATTCATTTTGACAGGATATTGAGAGGGTGGGTAATTATAATGAAAAACAGGTGTTGATTTGGAGTCAATATGGGTTTTGTTGCAGAAATGGATGTTTTGTAAACTTGATTTAGATTTTTATAGAAATATGATGTGATATTTTTTCATTTTGTAGATTTGTCATGTGAACTTAAATTATAGAAAATGGACTTATATTTTTATTCAAATATGATAAGATATAACTTATCGTGTGAAATTAAATTATATAGAATGGACCTCAATTTTGATAGAAATATGATTTCATATCACTTTTCTATTGACTAGACTTGCCATGTGAAATTAAATTGTATTGAATGGACTAAGTTTTGATAGAAATATGATGGTGTATAACTTTTATATTGACTAGACTTGCCATGTGAAATTAAATCATATAGAGTAGACTTAAATTTTCATAGACACATAATGTCATATTTTTCTATTGATTAGACTAGCCATGTGAAATTAAATTATAGATTAGACTTTGATTTAGATAGAAATATGATGCAATATTTTTCTATTGACTAGACTTCTCATGTGAAATTAAATTATATAAAATGGACTTAGATTTTCATATAAATATGATAAGATACGACTTTTTAGATTTGTCATTTGAAATAGATTTATATAGAATGGACCTAGATTTTCATAGAAATAATAAGATATCATGTGAAATTAAATTATATAGAATAGGTAGACTTAGATGTTATAAAAATCTGATGTCATATCATTTTTTAAATGAACAAATGTACAACATGAAATTAAAGATTTTATTTATCTAATAATGAAAATTTTTATAAATAAAATTTATTATAAATATCATTAGTATTATTTTTAAATTACAAAACATTAGCTACTTGTCCAATTATATAAAACTCTAGGTGAGGTGTCTCACCTCATCATTATTTAGTGGACAAAGAAGTAAACTACAAATCTCACTGAGGGTGTTGGTTGCATCCCCTCTTGAGAGGAAAGATAGCATTAAGGCTACAAAGGAACCAAATGAGGTGAGGGTAGATCAGATGGTGAGCTCAAAATTTTTGTCTCATGGGGGTGAAGGAAAACCCCTAGAGAAACCTAGGGAGATCTAGTGTTTGAGGGATATAGAGGAAAACTAGATAGTGGTGCAAAGGAATTTAAGAAGAAAAATGAGGTAACGGTGAACATGCTTTTTTGTTCTCACACTAAGTGTGGAGTGAATTCTTAGAGTTAAAGTTTATCGAGATGCCCCTACTTTCTCCTTGCTTCTTACTTTGTATTTGTTTAGAGGTTTTCTTTCTTTGGTTAGAAGGGGTTTAATTTTGGGGGACGAGGTCCCCCATCTTTGGCCTCACCTGGTATGGGCTAGGTAAAAAATCTCACATTAACTGGACAAAAAAAATAAAAGTGGTTTTTTGTTTTTCTAACCTTTCTTGATTGCTTTGAGTGTAATGTCTTAAGAGCCTTAGATAACTCAAGGAAGCAACATACTATTTTAAAAATTTTATTACAGGAGAACCTGGTCAATTGGTGGCCAATGTAAGTGCATTCATTAATTATATGCACACTAACCCTTATTTTCATACATTTTTAGTTCCTTTGTTGGTTAGATGAACTAATCTACATGGGCCAAAGCACAATGTTGTGTCACACTTAAGGCCAACTTCATAATTTCGACCAAAATGAGTTCGGCCGAAATCGGTCCGGTCGAACTATTTTGTAGCTGCATGGCACGTGTTGGCACACATTTGGTGCCTAGATGGCACAAATAGTTTGAACGAATTGATTTTGGTTGGATTGTTTTTTATATAAGCCCGCTTTTCTATTAGCCCTTGCCATTTAGCACCTGAGAGCTTTGGGAGTTCGATTGAAACCCAGAGAGAGCAGTGTCGAGTCATCTTTTTTCAGGGATGTACAAATTTCTTCCCTTGTTTCTTTTGTTTTTGTGATTTAAAAAATAAATATATTTCTTGTTATGTGTTTTTTTCTTCTAGTTTATCAATTTTCTAAAAACCTATTAAACAACTAAAAAATACATTAAATTAAATAAATTTTGGAAACCTTTACTATGAAACCATAACAAAAATCTAAGCAATACTATTAAACCATGACACAAAAATATTCATTTTCTCATTACCCTTACTATTAAACCATAAAATTTTTGTATCAATACACATACGCATACAAACTTCAATCCTCATACACATACACATACACATGCATACAAAGATGAACATGTGTGTGTGTGTGTGTGCGTGTGTGTGTGTGTGTGTGTGTGTGTGTGTGTGTGTGTGTGTGTGTGTGTGTGTGTGTGTGTGTGTGTGTGTGTGTGTGTGTGTGTGTGTGTGAATGTGTATGTATGTGTGAATGTGTATGTATTTGTGTGTACATGTATGTATGTATGTATGTATGTATGTACATGTATATGTGTGTATGCATGCATGTGTGTATGTGTATATGAGTGTATGTATATATATGTATGTATGTGTGTATGTGTATGTGTACGTGTATGTCTATGTACATGTGTGTGTATATATAGTATGTATGTGTCTATGTGAGTATATATATAGTATGTATTGGTATGTATGTGTGTGTATGTTCATGTGTATGTGTAAGTATGTGTTTAAATGTGTATGGATGCATGCATGTATGTATGTGTGTGTGTGTGTGTGTGTGTGTGTGTGTGTGTGTGTGTGTGTGTGTGTTCATGTGTATGTGTATGCATGTATCTATGTGTATGCATGTATGTATGCATGTGTGCATATGTATGTTTATGCATGTATGTGTATGTGTATGTATGTGTGTACATGTGCATGTATCTATGTGTATGAATGTATGTATGTATGTGTATGTATATGTATGTGTGTATGTATGTATGTGTGTATGTATATGCATGTGTGTGTATGTTCATGTGTGTACATGTGTATGTATCTATGTATATGCACATGTATGTATGTATGTGCGTATGTGTATGTGTATGCATATGTGTGTATGTATGCATGTGTGTGTGTGTGTGTGTGTGTGTGTGTGTGTGTGTGTGTGTGTGTGTGTGTGTGTGTGTGTTCAAGTGTATGTGTATGTATGTGTGTACATGTGTATGTGTCTATGTGTATGCATATATGTACGTATGTGTGTATGTGTATGTTTGTGTGTATGTATGTATACATGTATGTGTGTATGTGCATGTGTATGTGTGTCTATGTATATATGTGTGTGTATATGTATATATGTGTATGTGTATGTGCATGTGTATGTGTGTGTGTGTGTGTGTGTGTGTATTTATATGTGTCTATGTATATATGTATGTATGTGTGTATGTGTATTTACTTTTATTTTTTCTTTAAAGTAATTTGTATCATTTTATATTCAATTAGTATTACATCATTTTCAAATTAGTTTGAATTAGTTTAAATTAGAATTGTATCATTTTCAAATTTGTTTGAATTAGTTTTAAAAATAGTTTGAATTAGTTCAAGTTACTTTAAATTAGAATTGTATCATTTTTAAATATGTTTGAATTAGTTTTTGATTAGGGGAAAAACAAGTTTTGAGGGGACCCGATACAACAGGTTTTGGAGGGACCCGAAACCCAATAGATTATACTGGGATCTAGAACCCAACAAAGTAGGCTGCTAAAAGAAATAAACTATGAAAAACCGTAGCAAAATCCAGTAAAGATGACTAAAACCAACAACAACCAGCATAGTCACGCCACACCCAACAAAGCTACAGCTCCAAACTATAGCACGAAATAGTAATAATCGAGGGTATACAAAGCACCCTCAACCAACTATCAGGGTTTTGAAAGGTACCCCTAACCTTCAATAACAACACCAGATTACATTAGATATTCATACAATTTGAATTTGGCCAGAAGGGGTTTTGAAAGGCTCCCTCAACCTTCAAACTGGGTTTTAAAATGGAACCCAAAACCAGCAACCAGGGGTTTTTCCAAGCACCCTCAGCCTTAAATGATGAGCTCAGAACTCCAAACACAGGATTTTCCCCAAACCAAAGACAACAAAAATACAGACTATGCCCTTTAAAACTATTAGCAACTGTCCCGCCTATAGGATAAACCAGGAACCCACGACTAGAAGAAGGGGGAACAAAGACTCCAAAAACCTGAAGGAAGGAGGCCAAACCAAGAAACAACAAAAGGGAACCAGTCCAGGAGACAAGCTGGGAGTCTGGAAAAAAGAACTTCCAACCCCACCCAAGGAGACTCCCAAGAGAGAAGAAACCGGCAACCATAGCCAGCAGCAAGAGGAGCACCAAAAGTTGAAAATCCCCAACATTCCATCTCTCCACCTCAATAGGAAAGAGCGCCACCTCTACAGGATGAAGAATGAAGTAGAAAGACAACAGCCAACACTCTCCAGCAGCCAGCAGAAACCAGCCCTTTCCCCTCCACCAAATATCCACCTCCATAGGAAATATGGTCACCTCTAACAGACAAGGAGGGGAAGAGAGTAAGAGCCAAGAAACCCCTGTCAAAGGTTCACACCAAGGAGAACTCTGCAAGAGGAGCACCAAAAGTTGAAAATCCCCAACATTCCATCTCTCCACCTCAATAGGAAAGAGCTCCATCTCTATAGGACGAAGAATGAAGCAGAAAGACAACAACCAGCACTCTCTAGCAACAAGAAAAAACCAGCCCTTTCCCCTCCACCAAAAATCCACCTCCATAGGAAATATGGTCACCTCTAATAGACAAGGAGGGGAAGAGAGCAAGAGCCAAGAAACCCCTCTCAAAGGTTCACACCAAAGACAACTCTCCACCTCCATAGGAGAGTAACCTAACAGAGAAGAACCGAAAAAGGAAGCTCCTTTGAAGAACCAGAGCACCAAAGGCCAGAACAACAACAAATCCTCAACACAAAGGAGAGGAGAGAACACATAGAGCCTCTCCACAAGAGATCCGCCAGGGTCCCAGATCTGCCCAAACACCAACAGGAAAACACACCCCACAAAAGAAAGAGCAGAAAAGAGGCCATTGACAGGAACCATCACACACCCCTGCTGACAAAAAATAGAGGCCACAAAAAACCCTTGCCAAAACGTCTCCATCGCTGTCGCAGCCTCCACTCCTTCCTCAGTACCAAGTTCCTCCACCCACCATTCCAGCAAAGAAGAGCCACGAAGAGCCCCATCAGACGACATAGAAGGTGAAAGGAGGAGAGGGATGAAATCATCCTCATCCGCATCATTGTCTTCCCCATCTTCTGCAACTCCTACGCAGGAAACTCCTCCAGCTCCCGTCTTCCCCATCAATAGTTGTTGATCTTTCACATGGACAATGTTACACAAGGGGATCTAGTCCTGTTTGAATTAGTTTTAAAAATACTTTTAATTAGTTTTAATTACTTTAAATTAGTTTGATTTAGTTTTAAATTTTTATTTGCTTTTATAACTACATGTAGATATTTTCCAAATGGTTGATCATTGACTTGAGGGTAGTGTTCATCATGGGGGTGACTAGACTTCTAGTCAGTCTAGTCAAAGGCTCTCCAATTGTAGTGATGCTAGGGCTTGACTTCATGCCAAAATCCTTGAGGCTCTACAACGTGCCCTACACCATCTTGATAATACATTACATAACACCCCTACCCAACCAAACATGGATAAGGCACATAGCATTAGAGATGAGTTATTAAATATGATTAACATTGTTCAATCATCTAATCCATATCACGATATTAGCATTGATTTTTTCTATAATTGTCTCTCGTGTAGTGTGGTTGTCATGGTGAGATGGAAAACCATCTCATAGGATGTATCTACGACATAGGTGCATACCACGTTCCCTATTATGCGGGGAGACCTAAAGTTAGGGCTTATTTGGTCACCATATGCACTGATCCACTTGTGGCCCCATTCATCTATCCTAGATGGTCAGCAACTCATCATAGATGGCTACAAAAGGATGAGTTGCCACTTTATTTTTGCAAATAATTATTTGCAGAGTTTCACATGCAGTACGATGTAGATTACATAGATATTCCATCACATGCTGGGTAGGGGAGAGGGAGACTTTATGACAATTAAATCAAGAAGCTCAACATAATATTCATCATGAATGGTGGAAATTTAATATCTCTAAAGTATAGATCACCTGCTGCACCAGTGCTCGTTAATAAACGGGCATTAGCTGGTCCAAACCTTTTGGTTCTGCCAAAATGTTTGGAATTAGCACATGCAGTAGCTGCAGTAGTTGATGATACCAGCGAGATATTTTCTCCAACATTGTGCATATTACCACTTAGGTAGATTAGATATCATCTGATCGCGTCGAGAGATATTTGTTGTAGTAACAGACTACCATTCCTTAGGCTACAAATGCGTCATCTAGCATTTATGATCCTTACATCTATGTAGACATACCATCTCCCCTTGATGCTACATGATTGTCAAAGGTTGATCATTTGTGTTAGATGAGTGCATACCTCTCTAGTGATTTATTGGATGCTTATCTATTTATTTCTTCTGAGTATGGGATCCCACTTGACTCTGTATTGACACAAGTGAGACGATATCTTCATAGAGGTGGATCTAGAAGCCATGGTGGTAGAGCATCTCAAGGTGATATGAGGAGAGAGGAGGGTATTCCAATACATCCTACAACCCCTCCACCATAAACATTAGTTGATCCTGCACCTCCTCCTTAGCCTACACCAGTTGATCCTACACCTAAGCCCCCTCAGCGTATGCAGCATGATTTTACACCTTTGCTCGAAGTCAAAGCCACTATACTAGTCTTCTTATTGAATAGATGATGCAACTCTAGATATAGACATTGACCAGGTGTCCTTCCATTCTCATCCAACCTGTTTCTTTTCCTAATATATCTCTAGATAGTTCTTCTAGAGACATTCAATAATTGGGAAATTGCTTGAGTTTGTCTTCTATGTGATAATTTCTTACTAGAAATCATAGTCATTAATGCTCTATGGGAAACACTTAAATCAACTTGGCTCAAATCGTGCTCTCAATACATTTAAGTGCTTCTTGCAAATTTTCAACCTCTATTTGATTTATTGATTTGTCTGATGATTTCTTCTTGTTATCAATGCCCAACAACTCCAAAACAAGAGTCATTTATTTTCTCCTAAATAACTTTATAAATAATTGTGCTCTTCCAATTAGAGATTTATCTTGAAAATATTTATCCCAATTTTTTTTGCAGTGTTATTTTAATGTACTTTCTGGTACCATAACCTCAGTTGAAATCTCATTGAAAAGAGAGTCTTCATTCATCTCCATCAAATTGGCCATACCAAAGATTTTTTTTTGGAATGACTAGGACCTATTTCTTGTCGTTCCTGAATTGCAACCACTTCATTGTCAGTGGATTTTTATTTGAGTAGGTGTTGTATCCCTTTTTTATCTCTTTTATTTGATTATACTTCCGTAATCTAGTCCTTTTATTCCCCATTGGACAAATTGTTATTGAGTATTAATTCAGATTTTTAGACCCCTATATACACATACACACATGCACATATATGTCAAGTGAATTGGACCCAACTTTAAATATGCATGTTTAAGTTATTCTAAGTCAAGTCCATGTACAAAATGATAATGAATGGTCCACTTAACAGATAATCAGTGGTCTACATGAATAATTAACTGATGATGACTCTCTTGTTAACTAATAATGAATGGTCCACTTAACTAATCTAATGTGTGGTCCATTTACATGTACATCCATATGTACAAGTTTATACATGTTCTTTTCCAAATCAAGGTCCTAGGAGAGTCCATACATTGTTTGAGAACCATGCTCATTGCATTATCAAAAGACCATGGATCTTAGGCAACATATAGACTTATAATCATGATGTAGAATTCTATGTTACGTAGATATTTAGATGATTATTTAGTACATGTGATGTATAATTTACCTAACATAGACATTTAGATGATTATTTAGTACATGTAATGTATAATTTACCTAACATATATATATCTAGATGATTATTTATACTAACATGTGAGTACTTAAATACATGATTCATATATATATTTTAATAAGGTGCATGAGGATAGTTCATAAGTTGCATGAGAACAATGATTTGTTGGTAATACATAATAAACTTGTACTAGTAAAGTGAGCTTATGTAATCAATTCAAATTTTACGTAAATATTTCGACCGTTTGGCTTTGTTGGTCACATTATCATGTTACACAAAAGCAAATGGTTGTAATGTTTACACAAAATTTGAATTGGTTACAAAAGCTAGTGGCTAGTACATGCTTGCATCACATTACCAATGAACCATGAATCTCATGCAACCTCACACCTTATTTCAAATGGATATTCAAATCATGTATAAGTATTCACATGTACTATTTAATAATCATGTAGATAGCTATTTTACGTAAATTATGAAGATTATACAACTTACATGTGAATACTTATACATGATTAATATATCCAAAATAAGGTGTGAGGAGAGTTCATAGGTTGCCTGAGATTCATGGTTCGTTGGTAATGTATCATGGACTTACAAGTACTAACAACTAGCTTTTGTAATCGATTCAAATTTTGTGTAAATATTTCAACTATTTGCTTTTGTTGGTCATGTATGTTACAGAGAAACAAATGGTTGAAATATTTACACAAAAAATTTATTGCTTACAAAAGTTAGTTGTGTATACATGCTCAGTACACTACCAACAAATCATGTTCATATCAAGTAGACAACTTATGGACTCTCCTAAGTAGACCTTAATTTTGGCTATGAATGTCATGAATAAGTAAATTCACATGTACTAGAAATAATCATATATCTATATCTATGTTAGCTAAATTATGTCACATGTACTAAATAATAATCTAGATATATATGGCAGGTAAATTATTTCACATGTACTAAATCATCTAGATATTTGTGTTAGGTACAAATCATGTTACACATACTAAATAATCATCTAAATATCTATGTTACCTGTAAATTATGTTAAATAAGAAGTGTTGTGCATAAATTTCTTCTAGCCAATTAGATCAAACACTACAAACAAGAAGACACAATGGTTGTTATAGTGTGATTGTCAAAAAATTTACGTCAATGTGTATGTCTGTAGGCCAAATTTAGCCCAATTTCCACTGGTCTCAACACAATAAAAAACACTTCAAACACTTCTTATCCTAAGTTCAAAGCCTCATGGCAACATTAACAACCCACATCTTGGAATCTCCATCGACTCAAGTGTCATCACACCTAGATGGGCATGTACACTTTTTGTCTTTTCGAGAGAGGACAAGTAGGGGCCTCCAAGCCTAGAAGGATGACCCAATCACCCTCTACGCAAAATCAAAATGTTTCTAATCTAATTGATACAAGGGTTGTTTTTAATGAACCAAATCAAAATGTTATCTAGTTTAATTTTGATTTACAATAAACATTTTTTCTATTTTTTTGGCATTATTTAAAAGAAAATATTTTAGATTACACACATAATATCAATATTAAACCATTTTCTAAATTAATAAATTGAAATTAATGTAAAAAATATAAAGTTGGATAAAAGAATACCTTTCAAAAGTCGCCCACAAAAATATGTTCAAGATGACCTCCAAATTAACCATGGGTTGACTTTGTGAAAAAGACAAAAAACAAACAAACCAAAAAACACGAAATTTAGTCATTTGGTCGGCTGGGGGACAACTACCGGCAAGAGACTGTTCAATCAACTAAACTTGTCTATGTGTCAGGTGATTTGGCAACCAAATCACCATTTCCTCTGCATTTCTAGACTCTTCAATTTTTGTTGTATTTTTCTTCAAGCAGAATATTTTTCCCAAAAGTTGAAAAATACTCTTTTGTAGAGCTCAAAATCAGGAGTCTGGACATTTTTTTTTAATATTTTGATTATTTTTTATTTTTTAAACATTGCACATAGGTTTTTTAAGTTCAAGAAGAGGTTGATTTGAAATTAAAAAAAAAATATTCAATGATTTTAAAGTTTTGTACAAAATATTTTTTCAGTATCGTTGAATTTTTAATATTTGTCTATTAAATTTTTAATAATGAAAAATTTAATAGACAAAAGGTGATATTGAATGAAAACTACCAAATTTAGCTATGTTGGACTTTAAAGTTTTATTACAAGAAAAATATACATCAATTTTTTTTAGCACTGCATATATGTGTCATCTATTTGAAAAATTAATTTTTTTTTTTTTTTCATTTTTTGTGGTGACGCCAACTAGAACACCTGATTTTCAACATTTTTTAGCAATAAAAAATTTGTCTTTGAATATATTAAAAAAATGTCATTTTTTTTAAATTTAAAAAATAACAGACATAAATTTCATTAATATTTCTACATTTCATTAGTTTACATCTTTTTGAAATTCAATTTAGAAATGTCACTTTTATGCAGTCAAAGTTAAATAGTTTTAGTTGTGTTGGTCACTTCCTTTATAAAACTATGACACATTATGTGCTTTTACCTACATATAATTTCATCAACTCTATCAAGAGGAACCTGATGCCTCTAAGAAAGTAAGGAAACTTGTAGATGCACATAAGGCCTTATGTCTAATTAATTACAATATGATTGAGCATAAGGAAAGCCCAACAAAATTATTTGATGTAGATTCAAAGGAATTGACAAACATCAAGGAGGACCAAACTATACATTTGGAGTTTAGTTGTAGGAGCTAGACCCATCTAGTAATTTCGATGATGAGTGGTATTGCATGAAATTTGTATTGGATAATAAATTAGTTTTATATTTTGTATTGCTTTGTACTTATCTCGAACTTGATGAAGAATATAATTATTATACTATATAGCCTTGTCATTGACCATTGGATAAACTAATTGCCAAAATATCAAAATCTATATGTTTTAACTTTCTTTATTCATATCTTTCACACTAATATTCTGTCATTTATTTTAAAATTTAAAATTATTTTTTATATAATATTTAATATCCATGCCCATGCTCTCCTATTAATGGGGCCAAGAAGGCTAATCTTCCCATCAATCTGTAGGAAAGCGTAGTATAGAAGGAGCTTGAACGAGGATGGGTGAAGGTTTGTTAGAAACTTGAGTCATTGTATTGTGTTGTCATTGATGTCAACCTATCTTGTGTTGCCATTAATGTCACTATATGTTGCAAATGGTCTAGAAGTGAGTATTTTGGCATTGTTTTATGATCTAGTGAAGATTTGGTATTGGTGTCTGGTCCGATGAAGATGTTGAAGTGTTTGTGGAAGGATGGTGTAGTGGAAGTGTCAATATGTAGGAAAGAGTATTTAACGTCTTAGTGGAAGGATACTTTGCATTCCTCTAGTATGTGAAGATTCTATGTTGTGGTTTTGAATAAAAAGTTTATTTTATGTGTATAATGCACTATCAAGTTTGCAGGTCCTCTGTGGCTCAATTGGGAGAGTTGATTGTTGATGTTTATGATAGTGAGGTTATTCATTAGAATAGATTTGAATAATGCTTGGTTTTTTTTGGATATGTTGGTTCAGGTGCTATAGTTTGGAAGACATGTTCATTTGGTTTGTGCAGTGTCCCAGTTCAGTTTTTGGGTGTTAAGTTTACAAGAAAGTAAAGTTATGTTATTCTATGTTCGACATGCTTAGTTGTGTTGTGTTCCAGCTAGTCCGATTGACTTATCTTACTTGGATCATTTTCTTTGGTCCAGGTTTTCTTTGAAGAATGAGGGTGGTTAGTGTTTTGGGTCTCACCGTGACATGTGGAGATACGCACTCTATAATTTGCATTGGAGTATAGTTTTGGGCCAATTGGTTAATGCATTTTAATGTTTATCTACACATTTCATTTGATGCCAACTTTGGAGGATGTGTTAGTGTGTGAGGTTAATTGGAATTCACTTATATGTATGTGGTATGATGTGTTTTAGTCCTCTTTATTTCTTGGAGTGGATCCCAATGGTTCTTATCGGTCTGGGTGACCAGATTTATGTACTAATGCATATTTTGTCTGTGGCTGACCTAATCAAGGGTTTTAATGATTAATCTTGTACAAAGAAGTGCAGATGCATGAGTGATTGTGTGAGATGTATGTGTATTTATGTGAAGCTAATGTGAATGATTCACAAACAAATTTTATATTGGTGATGTGTGAAAGACAGTTGTGTAGAGCTTTGATGATGATATCTACAACATGATAGTGTGTTGAGACAATGTTTGACATGCCATTGGTCTCTTGACATGGTGGTTCAAGGTCAATTTCATGATTAATAGATCTTGTTCATTTTGATTTATCTATATCTTTCTTTGCTAGTAGACAATGAGTCTTTTGGTAGTTTTTTGTATCTTGCCTTGAAATAGTGTGTTTCATTTTTGTGTCTTTTGTATATTGTCCTAAGGTTGTGCACCTTAGTTTTTCAAGTCCTCTCTATAGAATTAAGTTCCAAAGAGAACATTATAATATATTATATTCATTTCGTGAGTGTGATTCTCACTGTGGGTTTTTCCCACTTCAGGAACTTTCCACGTAAAAGTAGTGTTCACTTGTTTGTTACAATGATTTTTGCTTTCATGATTCACTATTGGAGTAATTATAAAGTTGTGGTTTGAAGATTCAAATCTATAAAATAATAAGTATCTAGAGGTTCAAACTTATTCACTCCCCCTCTCAGTCTTGTGGTGTGTTCCACAATTGGTATCAGAGTGAGGTTCCCCTTAAGAAGTTTAACCACTTAAGGAAGATGCAGGATGGCATACGAATTCACCTACAAGGCTTCAAAGTTCGATGACACAAATTACACTTATTGGAAAGAAAGGATGGAATATTAGTTAGCAACTATGCCAATTGAAATATGAGAAAGCATTACAAATGGCTATATGTCTCCTCAAAATGGTCCTAAAAACATCCAATTCTAATTTCAACTTCTCTTCCTCAAATTCTTATGATCTCATGCCATGATTAATGATATTATCATTTAGGTCTTCCAAATCCTCAACAAAATTGTCCTTTTCTTCAAAAATATTCTTGAAATGCTCTCTATTCCATTATTTAAGTCTACTTTTTATATGAGCAAGTTTCTTACTGAATAGATACAATTTTGAATGATTACCCATCTTTACTTCCTTCCACCATGTTTGAATTAGCTCACCTAGTGATGAGTCCCTTAACCACGTATTGTCAAATTTGAATGGGCATCCACCTTTAGGATATTTCAGCTTGATTGCTATTTGAACAAGAAACTGATCTGACCTTGTGAATGGAAAAATTTATGACTCAAAAGAGTGCAGGACATTGTCCTCCTCTCCCCAAAGGAAGAAGTGATCTATTTTTTCTACTATGCCTATAAATTCTCTTCTTCTATTAGTCCATGTGTATCTCCCATTCTTAGTTGGAACATCCCGCAAATTGTTAGAATCAACAAAGGCTTGGAAATATTGTTGAATTCTAGAGATATTATGTAGACCCCCTTGCTTTATTGAATTATTCCCCCAAACACCCCAAACTCACCATTCATATGGGACAACCATTGAGTGAATTATTTCCATAAGTTCCTTTTTATTATGCCACCAAACGCACCTATCGATTCCATTAACAAGCCAACCCATTGCCTCCAACCTCTCATTCTAGCTTGATACTAGATTCTTTGCTCCATTTCATTTATTTCGATAATAATAAATTTTATTTTCTTTGGTCTATCTGAAACCTGATTAGGTGCCACTTGATAGGGCCATTGATGCCCCTAACATTCCATGTTAAGATCCTCATTTCTCCATAGGAAGGGGAATCCCCTTCCCACTTTTAAGCTTCATTTCCCCTTTGGCAATGTCAACCATTTCCGACTTTGCTTTGTTTGTTTTAGCACCCCTCTTCTGTTTGTGTTTTAGTTTTGGTTTCTTCAATTTGGACTGTGTTTTCTCTATACCATATTCTAACAGAATATCTATTTGAGCTTCCTCAAAACTCTCCTCTTGATCAGAATCTGAGTCCAATGTCCCTTCCACTTCACCTATTGCTTCTTAAGACACCTTGTTTAGGGGGGTGGTAAAGGTATCGAATGCTTAATTCAAATTTGAGATCTCCACTATTGCTGCTAAAGTTTCTATTGTATTGGCTATAAAAAGGTTTTGTTGATATCTGTTTCTTCTTGATTGAAAGGATCATCCATTTTCCCCAAGATATGCATATCATAATTTTTTTTCTTTGAACTGAGATATTGTTGATCTGCCTGAAAAATCCTGAATATTGGATTCAAATCCAAGTTCCATGTCTGCTTTGGTTTCTAGTTCTCCATTAATGTGTTTTTCCAAATTATTGTTTGTACTTGGTGTTCTACCCTCGACCTATAGGGTTGCCTCAATCAATACTATCTCCAATCCATTAGTAGGTTGCAACATAGTGCTATCTATTGCTATCTTTTTTACAATCTGAGTTCCCATGACATTTGGATCTGCACCCCTAATATAAAGATAACAAACCTTCCCTTTCCATAATTTGCAACCAATTATTCCCTTCCATTTGAATATCATTCTCTTTTGGAATAGATATTTTCTCCTTGAGACTAATGCAAATTCGAGGATATGTCCCTAAATAGCTATCTTCCACAATTCCTTCGGTCATTACAAAGGAACCTAAACTATTACCAATTTCTACCAGTCTCTGTTGACTAGTATTCTACTGGGAGGTTGTATAGACGCATCCATATCAGATTTTTGGTCACCTTATATTTCCAAGGATCAAAGTTAGGGCACCAATCCTTGATGTGGACCTTTCTTCCATTTGCTAGATATGAAATTTTGGCAATGAAATTACATTTATCTTTACTGGTAGGGAATTCAATCAGAAAGAAACCATTTGCCAAATTCATGACCATTGTCTCCTCTCTCCATTTATCTATGCCCTATTTCTTAACCTCACTAATGTCTGGCCATTCATTGCCCCATTTGAGGATCATGCCTACTCCCTTAAGCCTCCCTATCAAATGCTTACTTTGAGAGTTTTGAATGCAAACAGAAAGTCTATTAATTGGCAAATTAGTGTTAGAGATTGGGTCATCAAGCCTTTTAGGTTGATGAATCTCTTGTTTTGTTTTCTTTTTTAATTCTTCATTTTTTTCTTATTTGATTCCAATCACTCTGTTTGCAATTTCTAAAGTTATTGGATTGCTAATTATTGGAAGAATCAGTAGTGTGAGAAATGTATTGCTATAACATCCCACATTGTCTTCCTTTGTGAAAGGGAGGATTCCATTTATATGCATTATTTTTTAATCTACCTTGCTCTTGCCATCTAGAATTATTTCAAAAGGCTAGATTGTTAGGTTTGTTATTGGTAGTATTCAGGAATTTTTCCTTCACACCCTATGGCAACTATTCTTGTTGCCCTTGATATGGTGGTTCCTTTGCATATTGTTTAGGGGCACATTTGTCCACTCAACAAACATTTTCAAACAGCCAATGTGGAATGTGTTTCCTGTCCTTCGAATCCCCATCCAATACTCTGCCATTCTGTGATATTTCTACCTCCATTATGTCTCCCCATTTTTTTCTTGTTTCCCCTTGATCCTTCACATCCTACTGGTATTCAAATTCAAATCTTGCCCTACTACCGCTTGCCCCTACTCCTACTCCATAGCAATAATGTTTGAAAGAAACACAAATATTTTATATAATGTTTATATTATATTATAATTATTATTATTACTTTAATAAAGTAAGAGCTATAGTTAATATTACAAAAATTTAATTAAAATAATATAATTTTAAGATAACAATGATTCAAAATCATAATAACTAAGAATTACAATAAATATTTTTATTGCAATATTATAAAGGCAATTACTCGCCACTACGTGGCACTTGTTATACTAGTAATAAAATATACTATTAATGTAATATTAAACAATTTTATATTAGGTTAGAGTTAGGGTTATAATTTATTTTTATTAATACTGCACTATTATTAACTAGTATAACTATCTTTAGAGAAATATAGGTAAAGTACGCCGAAAAAGATATATATATTTCACTTAAAAAACAATTATATTATTATGTTGTAATTAATATTAAATTATTATTATAATATGATATTGTAATCAATATTAAATTTTAATTATGAATATGTTACTATATTTTTATATTTCTATTAAACTCTTCACCAAAGCAAATAATAATAATAACTATTATATTATTGTATCTTTATATTATTATTATTATACTTTTAGATTGACATAATGACAAAGTTAACTCTTAATATGATGGAGATAGACAAGATTAATTAATAGTTAAACTGAGAATGAGTGGTAGTTTAGAGGAGAAATTAAATTAAATGTTTTCTTTTTCTTTTCATGCATTTATTTTAATTTAGGTTATTTACAGTTATCTAAATTATTTTTATTTAAGTTATAGTAAAACTAATTGTAATTATGACGTGTCATACAATATGACAACTGCCAATTTTAATCACATAGGATATTTAACCTCACATATCTATCAATCCATTATGTGAGTATTAATACGCCTTTCAGTTTAATAATAATGATATAATACTATTATATTATTAAATAAAATATTATAAATATAAAAGTAATTGTTTAAAGTAAAATTGTGTGTGCATGTTGTTGAAGCATTACATTAAAAAATAATTATACCAAGATGTATTATACTTACATATAGATACCCATCAATAAAAATGAAAATAGATGCATTTAATTTGACATGTTTGTAACAATGCATGAAAAGTTAAAAAATATTTTATTAGTTTTTTAAAATTTAATTTAATTAATTTTTGAATTATTTAATGTTAATTATATGTTCACTTCCACTCTCCTAAGTTTAATGATCAATCAATTATGTCAATAATAATAATAATAACAATAACAACAACAACAACAACAACAACAACAACAACAACAACAACAACAACAACAACTTGTAATGGTTAGTTGCAAGTAACGTTGATGTTGTGAGCAAGGAGGATGGCGGATAAAAGAAAATACTTTATTATATTCCACTATTAAAAACCATAAGAATGATATAAATAGAGATTATAGAAAAAATACATTTTTCTTTAAAATATTAAATATTGAAGTAAGTCTCTAAATTTATATTTATAAAATATTTATTAGAATTTTTAAAAATCTATTTTAAAAATTTTATTAATATTTTTTATAATAAATATTATAAAACTATAAATTAATATTATAAATTATACTATTTAAGTAGAATAGTGAAAAAATTAAATTTTTATTTTTTTCGATAAAAGTGGGCAAGCCACTAAACTATATTTTATTTATGTTGAATTTTGATACAAACGGGTTCAAAGGGCATACCGGCAGGAAAGAACCCGCAAGAAAACCTCCGGTTGTGGCCCAAAAAAGCAAAAAATTAAAAAACCCCATACACCCAATTATATATTTGATTTTGATCACCCTCCCATTACATGGCTTTCAAAGATATACATTTAATTATCCATATGACCCAAAAAAACATGAGAGAGAATCATCCAGCTCGTGATATATGATCTGTAGAAGAGGTTCGTAGCATCAAGGCTTCCCAGGCTCGCCAAAATTTGAACATATCAACCGATCAGAAACCTGCATCCAAAAGACATCAACCCACATATATCTGCATAAAATAGTTAAATCTGAAACCAAGAACTTGAGCTCTCAACATGAGGCTCTCTATCCATTCTCAAAGGAGGGATGGTTTGCAAGGGAAATTCTAGCCGTGGAGGAGCGGAGGCCAAAAAACCAAAAGATAGCAGAGAATGTAAACCCATAAGCACCAACAATGCTTTATCCACAAACTGTGAGGGAACCGATTCTAGCAAGGTTTCAAATGCATTCAAAGTGTCCCCCAATCTATCGCATTAAACCCATTCTCAACTCAAACAATAAATCCCCACACCTCCCATTATCCAATAGATCAGAATGAGGAAGAAAGCCCCCATAATAAAAAGAACCCAGCTCAAAATGATAATTATCCAATGCAGACCTAACAAGCTCCTAGGACCAAATCGGGGGAGGGATGAACGCATGAACTAAGAGTTGGAGTAAATCTTTATCAAGCAAAATGTCATGGAAAATAGTAAGAAATTGAGACAAAATCTCAGAGCCAGAAAAGGAAGGACCAGACTGCAACCAGAGAGTTCCCACCACCCTGCGAACCTCAAAATCCACCTGAGGAGTAAGCAAACAAAACACCTTCCCAAGCATTTCAGAATTATTACTCAGAACCTCATTATACCCCTCAATCTGGCACTTGACAATGACCCTATATCTTGAAAGAGCAATAGCACTCGACATATGAAAAGATCCCAACAAGATCAATTCAAATTTTTACTATTGTATTGAAAATGATATCGACTTTTAAAGACAAACAACCACCAAAAACATGAGCCTATCAAATCATACTACCTCATGATTACAAGTAAAGGCAATTAAAGCAAGATTAAAGCTCATATGAGATAACACATAAATAAAGGACTTCACACGATGGTGGCGGCTAGGGAAAGCAGTACTTCATATCCTAGCCAATGCCGCATAACAAATTGCTTACTCCACCATGATGACAACATAAATAACCATGACTGATTACAACCAAAGCACATTCTCTACGTACAACACATAACAATAAAACCTTTAAAACACTCGTGCGAGAGCAGAGCAAATAAACAAGCTGAATCATAACTGTTGATAGGGCAACACCTTAATACCATAAAAAGTACCCACCCTTGTTGCCTATGCCAGATCATAACCATACTTAACAGCCAACTAGGAGTTGCCTACTAAGCATCCTTACCACTTGCGCATATACACCAAACATGCTTACCTCTCAAGGCATAAGGGAACTAAATTTTTTTATGATATCCATACTTAGGAAGAACCAAAAAGACTTATTGTTGATGTTTCAGAAGGGAAGCCGGAATCTCCTCCATATTTATATCCCGCAAATATGCATTACTATCAACAACTAAATTTGCTAATAAATCCGCAATTCTATTAATTTCTCTAAAATAATGAGTGATCAAGAAAGAATCAAAAAAAGCCAACTGTTGTAAAATTAAATCCATAACATATTGTAATTTCCAATAGTTAGATTTCTTCTTCATAACACATTGAATGGTTACCATTGAATCCCCTTCAATTACAAGATCCTTAATTCCCAAGGATATAGCCATGTCCAAGCCCAGAGATAGGGCATTAAATTCTGTAAAGTTATTGTACTTATGCCCAACAGTGTGACTTCTAGCCTGGACAAAATTAGCATGATGGTCAAAAATCACCATACCTACTTCTGCCAAACTGGGGTTTCCATGAGAAGCACCATCAAAATTCAATTTAAAATGCCCATGAGGAGGAGGCTCCATATAGAAACATTTCTTTTGGTTAAAGCATCATTATTTTTCAAAATTGATCCTTGAGAAGGCAAGATAGATAACAGCTTCCAGACCCTAGTCACCCTACTATCCTAGTGCGAGAAAGAAGAAAGATTTTCTAGGTTCCTAAAGATATAAGTCAAGACAAATTATGAAATAGAAGATTCAATTTTCATTAAGATCTCCTCAAGAGAAGAGCTAGTTTTTTTAAAGATCCTATTGTTCCTTTCTATCCAAATATTCCAGATTAAAATAGAAGGAGAAACAATCCAAAGACAAGCATAGAAAGATGAAGCAAACAGAAGAGGCCAAGCTCTGAAGTGAGAAATGAGATCTTTCCCTATAACAAAAGTCAGATTCAATTTATCAAAAAGCCACTGCCAACATTGAAATGTAAAATCACAGTGAAGGAAAAGGTGAGAGGAGGATTCCAAATTTTTGTTGCATAACACACAAGAAAAAACATTAGTGATACCAAGTCTATCCAAGCACATGCCTGTAAGTACCCTATCCTAAACTGCTAACCAGGTGAAAGCCCCAACTTTCGGTAGATAGGCCAAATGCCAAAAAATCTTATGTGGCCAAGAGGATTAGTCTTTAACAAACACAAGAGAATTATATCCATCTTTAATCGTATATTTGCCCGAGATGTTCCTTGTCCAAACAAGTTCATCTTCAGGGTCAGATAGGATAATCATTCTTTCTTCCAAAACCTTTGCATAATGCAGTTTGAGATCTTGCTCAACATCCAAGAACTCAATGGACTTCCATTTAGCCTACTTAAGATCTCCACTACGAATTACCTTGAAGTAATCTGCCACAAAAACCCCCCAAAGGGAAGAAAGGGTAGATATCAAAGGGGACCAATCCCTTATATTTCATAAGGGAGTATGACCATTCCACACCTCATCCCAAAATATAACCTTCTTCACATTATGAACAATCCAAAAAAGATGTGGCAAAATGATATTCCAAGATTTGCAAATAAAATTCCACATAACCGATCCTAAAGGTAAGTTTGAAATTTGAAAAATATACTGCCTAGGTCCATTATTCAAATACTTTGCAAACATTATTTGTGCCCAAAAAGAATCAGAATTCTCATATAATTTCCAGACCAATTTAGCTCCCAAAGCTAGATTTTGTTTTTCCAAGTTCCTAATTCCTGTACCCCCCAGATCCTTGGGCAGACAAATTTTATCCCAACCTACTAAAGGTAGTTTATTCCTCCCATATTTATTACTATTCCAGAGAAAGGACCTAAGAGTGTCCTGTAGGCTCACCAACACTGATTTAGGGGTTTTTAACACTGACATAAGGTAAATAGGGACCACATTCAACATAGATTTGATCAGGACAAGTTTCCCTACAAGGCTTAACCACTTATGGCTCCAAGATAAAATCCTCTTTGAGATGATAGAAATAAGCTTATCCCAAAAGGTTAGTTTGTCTTGTTTGATGAAAAAAGGTATACCGAGATACTTACAAGGAAGGATACTAGGTTCAAAACCCCAAAAGTACTACAATCTCTACTGAACTAACTGTGATGTGTTAAGGAAGAATATTTTTGACTTCTCAATATTCACTTTTGGCCAAAAAAAGTCACATACTTTTGAATAATTCCATTTATAGTATTTGCCTCCCTCAAGGAAGCTTGACCAACAAGAAGAGTATCATCTGCAAATAAACAATGTGAAATAGGAATGGGAACCCCATGGATTGCAATCCCCTTCCATAATCCTTTTGACTTTGCAGCCTTAATTGCCCAACTAAAGGATTCAACTAAAATTATAAACAGGAAAGGGGACGAAGGATCCCCCTATCTCAGTCCTCTAGAAGAAGAAAAAACCACAAGGAGAACCATTGATTAAAACCAAAAATCTTGCAGAGGAAATAAAACCATTGATCCATTTGACCCAAGCCTTGGAGAAACCTAACTTGAGAAGAACACAACCTAAAGCCTCCCATTCAACCCTATCATAGGCCTTCATCATATCTAATTTGAGAATCATGGATGAGACCCTCTGAGTAGAGATAGAATGTAGCACTTCATGAGCCACAATGTCTCCCTTCGGTGTTTCCCTACCGAGAACAAAACCACCTTTCTCTAAGGAGATGATTTTGGGAAGAATTCTTGCCAATCAAAGGGAAATTGCCTTAGTAAAGATTTTATACAGGGTGTTGCATAACGCAATAGGACGAAACTCAGAAAAGGTCTTAGTGACATCTTTTTTAGGGATAATAGCAATCAATGTGGTATTAAGTTCTTTTAAGATTGACCTATTTCTCCTAGCCTCTTCAAGAACCAAGAGGATATCTTTCCCACAAAGCCCCAACACTTTTGAAAGAATAAAGTGGTAAACCCATCCGGCCCCGGGGCCTTGTCGGGATTCATATCAAAAACCGCATATTTGACTTCTTCTAAAGAGAAAGGAGACATCAACATCCTATTATCCTCAAGGGACACTAAGGAGGGAATATCAGAAATAAAATCATTCAAACCACACCCACCCTTCGAGGACAATAATGATTTTAAAAAGTTAACTGCTTCTAAGGCAATGTCTTCTAATTCAGTAAGCAACTTCCCATTGGGATCCTCTATGCAAGATATCTTATTTTGGCTCCTTTTTAGTTTGGTGGAAGAGTGGAAAAAATTTGTATTTCTGTCCCCATCTGAAAGCCAAACTTCCCTAGATTTATGTCTCCAATAAGATTCTTCCCTGGCTAAAACTTCTTCTAATTATGATTTTAGAGATTTTAATTCTTCAAACACATGTGAAACCATACCATGAGTAAGTGCATGCGTGTTTAAGAATTCAATCATATCTTGAATTCTTTGTTTCTCATGAAAAATATTCTTGAAATGTGAAGAATTCCACTCTCTAAAATTTTTCGTCAAAAATCTAAGTTTCTTGACAATCTGAAACATTCGAGACCCTGGACAGAAAGGAGAAAATTCCCACCATACCTTAAGGAGGGGTAAAAAGGAGGAATCCCTGAACCACATGGGTTCAAATTTAAAAGAAGACTTAACACTAGGATTAACCTCCAAAATAGTTAATGAAATCGAAAAATGATCAGAACCTAACAGAGGCAAAATAGGGGAAAAAAACTCAAAATTTGATTGTAACCATGATTCTAAAAGAAAGAAACGATCTAGCCTCTCTTCTATTTGAGAAAAATCCCTTCTCATATTTGTCCAAGTAAAACCCCATTTTGAAACTTATAATCAAAGAGGTCCATTTCAAAAATAAAATTCCCAAAATCAACCATAGTTTTTTTAGATGGTAAAATGCCTTCTCTTTTTTCACTTGAGTCTATGATTGCATTAAAATCTCCCCCAAATATGACTAAATACTCTTGCCTCAAGGGAGAAGAAATCCTTTTCAAATCACCCCATAACTTGAATTTTGCCTGAACTGCAAAAGGAGCATAAACATTAAATAACCAAATCTTAACCTTAGAAATCTTACTAATAATAAAAAAACAACATCCAGTTTGCAGTCGAAGTTACTAACTGCACATCTATATTGAAATTATTCCATAGTAATACTAAGCCTCCTGAAGCTCCATTAGCTGGGTGAGAAACAAAATTCTACCTTTTCCAAGATGAAAAAAGCACATCAGCGGAAGCCTGAGACAATTTAGTCTCTTGCAACATAAAATATCACACTTAATTAAATCCATCTGGGATTTAATCAAGCGTCTCTTGTTAGGGGAATTTAAGCCCCTAACATTCCAAGAGATAATCTTCATTGTCCTTGAGGGGAGGCCGAAGCTCCCCTCTTCTCAACATCCAGAGCTTTATTGCTATTACCAAAACAACTCTGTAGGCTTCTTTTAACATCCCCTAACCTAATCACAGGAGGACTGGTCAGCATAGGCTTCCCCTTTTTCTTTTTCCCCTTTAATGGAGTCGAGCTAGATTTTTTAGGTCTTCCTAGGGAAAAAGTCTTTCTCCCCTGACCAATACCAGGAAAAAGGGACAAAGTTTTTTGTAACCCTGCATCAATTTCTAGTTGAGTCTGAGCTTTCTTAGGGGGTCTACCTCATCTAGGCGAGCCAACAGGTGGAGTTAAGAATAAAGAAGTTTGAACAATTGGCAAAGTCTTACCAGATTTTGGAGAAGCTAAGTCATCTGCCATGACAGACCCCAACTCCTTAGAAGCCAGGATCTCAAAAGGGTTAGCTGTTAAATTAATAGGAAGGGAAGAATTAATCCCACCTAAATCATTATCAATTGCATCAATAACTCTATCCGCAACTTCCCCTATTGATTGAGGGACATGTTTAATAAATAAATCATTTACCTGTTCAACCAATTCCGTATCAGAAACAATTACTTCCAGCATCATATTACAACCCAAATTTACTTCCTTATCTAAAACATTTTGCCCCTGATGCACAAGAGGAGAAGCAAGATTCTAAATTTTAGAAATTAGAACCAAATCCTATGGAGTTACAACATTAGGAACCTTAAGATTAGATTGAGTACCTTTATCCTTCCTAGGAGGATCCAAAAGCCTAAGGTTGGAAGGCAAAACATCAACCTATTTTGGAATATGTTGTAACCCACAGTCGGAAGCAAAAAGTAAACCAAGATTATTAACATATTTCTGAGGATGAAACAAAAACTCAGGATCCCCTATGATGGAACTAGGTGGAATGTTTGACAGAATAGGGAGAGCCCTTACAACAGGGTTATTCTGAGGATTACTCAAATTTCTCGCACCCGATTGGTTGACAAGCAAAAATGTAGGAGAAGTCTTGGGAACAGATTCAGCCAGAGGACAATGTTTCTTAAAATCCATGAATAATGGTGCATCTAAGATAAGAGGGGGTTGAAGAAGTTCTGAGTCCAACCTTTCAATATCCTGACACCAGATCCCTTCCCGAGACTTGATATTACATGTACGGGGATGCACATTGCCAGGTTTAACCAAAACATAGATTTTTACCAGAACCTCCCCCTTCGAAAAATCCATTCGAGAAGTAATAAAAGTGCCAAATGAATTCCCAACTTGTTGTAGAACAACGAGATCCATAAATTCAAAGGGAATCCTTGGTAAACCAAACCAATAAGGAGTTAACTTCTTTTTTGACCAAGCAGGCACAAAAAAAGGCTTCCAGATGAAAACAGACAATAGGTGGTTTCCAAGCCAATGATGTTTAGAACGCACAACCTCAATGCAAACCAAAGGTGAATAAAAAACAATAATGAAGGAAGTCACTCAAATTAATTGAAAGTAATGCAAAATTTTCCAATGTTTTTGCAATTTCATATAAATCTTGGACAAACTCAATTGATCCCCTCAAATTTCCCCCAAAACAACATTCGAATGCAAACAATGCACTTTCTTGTCAACTAGAGTTCCTACCAAATCAATGCAAGGTATCAGCACTCAAGTAGAAGGAGAAATAATGGGGTCCAAAGGGGTGCTTACCATTTCCTTCACTGGAGAAGCAACTTTAGGGTTTGAGATTACTTTGTTCTTCAAATTCACAGAATGTAAAGCCTCTGATAGAGAAACCCTAGTTCCCGAATTCACAACCTGGGCAAAAGATTGATTATCACCGCGAAGATGACCCCATTTTGTCTTCGAAATGAACTGTTGATGAGACCTCATGCTCTGAGAGTGCAAATGATGGGATAACGATGTAGGAAACTGGTGTCGAGAGGAAATGCCCTAATTGCAAAAGAAACCCTGAAAAAATATTGCAAAACCGATCGATACAAACCCTTTCGCCCAGCTTTGGTAATGTGCCAAGCTTTGTCTTCCCATCGACCCCTGGTGAAAACCCACTGTGGGGTATGCGACGGATCTTCCCAAGCAACATCTGCCCACGAACCCAACCGACGACTGTCCTTCATACCCGCAAAAATTTGCAGAGCTTCCTTGCCCCGACTTAAGCTAAATTATTATTAAGTTTTTTAAAAGCATTTAATTTTAAAATTAAACATTAAATTAAATTATTATATTATATTATAGTAACATTAAATTTCACAAGTTTTGGGTGTTTCTCCCCACTCTTGAGTTGGGGTGGGTTGTTGCAGGTTTCACAGGTGTTTGGTTGTCTGACTATTTAGTTTGGGGTTTGTACCCCTGCTTTTGGTTTGTTGCCACCTTTGGGCTGTTTTTAAATTTTTGATAGTCTTTTGGCTATGTAAAGGGCTCCTTTTTTAATAAAAAACATTAAATTCGACATCTTCGTGATTGTTAAATTTGACATATAACATGGTTGATCATGTTTTGCTTTTCGTTTTTTAATAATATCTAAACAATAATTTTTGGTAGACTAATATTAGATGTGAATAGGATTTAATATTGATTGTTATTTTTATTTAGCTTTATTATAATGCAAAAATATAAAAAATAACTATCTTGATTCTTAAAATAGTGTTGTAAAATTATCATGATTAAAATTGCATTATAAATTGATATTTATAAATAATCTTGATTATTTTGAAAAAAAAAAATTAAAAGGGAAGAAACGATATTCAATTAGTTGTGTTGTTATATGTTTGTCTTAAAAGTTATCTTAAATTTTTTTTTTAAAATGATTTAAAACAAAAATTAATAATAAAATAATCAAAATAAAACTTTGAGTGGAACTATAAATTAACATATCTATCTTTACAGATATACATTGAAAGATATCATATTTATTCATTATTGGGTTTAAAAAATAATTATATTATTATATTATAATTATTATTAAATTATTATAATATTATGATATTGTAATTAATATTAAATTACTTTTTTTAATATTTGTATATTTCTATTAAACTATTTACCAAAGTAAAAAAATTTATTATAAATAATAATTGTTATTATATTTTGTATTACAATATCTTTATATTATTATTATAATATTAAATTCACATAATAATAGACATAATTGATTAATAGCTAACTTGGAGTGAATGGTAGTTGGGTTGAAAATAAATAAGATCTCTTTTAGATTTTCATGCATTTACCTTAAATTTAATACTTAAATGGTCGGGAGGGTTGGAGGATGTGGTGGCGCGTGCAGAAATTGGCAAAGGTTTGAGGATGCAGCAAGAACCGTGGTAGAGGATTGGTGTGGAAACGGGTGATGTGCAGCCATTGGTGCTTTGGTTGGCTTCCCGAACTGTGGAGGTCCAGATGGAGGACGCAAGAAAGGGGTGGAGGGACATGATGGATTTTGTGTGGGAGTTGGGACCGACGGAAAGAGAAAAAATTCGTGGTAAGAAGACTCCAATCAAGTCAAAGGTGCCATTGGATGATGATGGGTGGCCTCTGATCCGACATCAAATTCCTTGGAAGCAAGCAAAGATGGTGGAGTGCAATGTGCTTTGAGATGGTAGGTCAGGAACCATGCCAGGTGGTGGGTGGGAGACTCATGTGGCAGGCCCTAGTCAGGGCATTCCTAATTTTTCAAGGGAAGAGGCCCTTGGGGTTGTCAGGTTTTGGGTGGGGAAGTCTTTAAGAATGGTTTGTTTTTGTGGGGATTAGACTTGTAGATCTGGTGTCTTTCTCGGGTTTTGGTGATTTTGTAGGGGCGAGACCCCATGTAGCGGTATGCTGTTGAATAACTTTATGATTGTAATCTTTCCTTTTTAAGCAATATTAAATATCCAGGTTATCGATCAATATATATATATACAAAGAAAAAATAACAGAGAATTGTTGAGAAGAACTCTAAAAAGGAAACAAAATTGTGTAGAACGTAATAGCATATTTCAGGTTACTGATCTTATCAGAAATTTCTCATTTCTCTGCCAATACTAATCTTAAGATAATTACATTGATGAAATCTTGAATTCTATAAAAAATTTGAATCAAAATTATTTCTTAATGAATTAGATTGATGTCTAGGAATTCTTATTTTAGTTTTAATTAATCTTTTTAGTAATACATTGATTAATCATTAAGCATCTATTTTTCTTTTCTTTTCAGAATCTGCATTGTTTTAAAATCCATGTAAATGTTAACAGATTTTATGGGTAACATTTTGCAGATGGCATCGGCAATCGATGACCTTGAGTAGGCACTGGTTGAAAAAAAGGAAGAGATGGATGAAGAGGATATATATTGGAAGTGTTTAAGCCTCCTGTTGTTTCTCTTCTCAACAATATTCTTCAACATCATTGTGATTCTACTAATTGTTTTTCACAAGGTTAAGGATGATCACCATCACCTCCAACACCAAATTGCTTGTTACATGTTTATGGGTGGATTTTTTGCGAATTTACTTGCTTTCTACATACATTTGTGTTGGCCAAATAAGGTACATGTCTGTATCCAAATAGTGATGTTCCTCATCTTTTACTTCGGACCATATATGTTATTAGATGAATCCTTTGGATGAAAAATTGTTGTGGAGATAGCTACGATTTCTTGCGTAACTGGCCTAAATGATTTTTTCTTTAGATTTCCTTTTGCATGTTTTTTTCTTACAAAAATTGTAGTAGTTAACTTTATATTCTATTATTATTGGCATGATAAACTTGTAGCAGTAAACTTTATCTTCTGCTATTGTTAGCATGATAAATTTGTACCACTTAACTTTATCTTCTGCTATTGTTAGCATGATAAATTTGTAGCACTTAACTTTGTCTTCTCTTATTGTTAGCATGATTGGACATGGTGGATTAAAAACTATGTCCTTTATATGTACGCAATATTTAGAATAATACAGTCTATTATAATTTTTTAACTGATTCAAGTTTTGAAAACACAATTTTCACTTCTGTGCATTTGATTCTTAACTTCTTCTTTTTTAATGGATATGTATTTATATCGAAGCTTTTATAATTTATGTATTAGAAATTTTTTATCACGTCTGTATCAATTAACTAGGCAATTCAAGGCTTATTTTTTCTTGACTGTATACAAAGCTTACATTTAATTACTCAAAGTATCCCTCAAATTGTGATGCATTAATGACAAGGAAGAAAAATTGATCACAAAAATTCAATTGTCTAATTTTTATGTTTCTGTTTTGGGATAATCTTGTAGACAATTCAACTTCAATAGTGATAAATATGATAAATAGTGTAGGATTAATTAATTAAAATATGAATAATGGTATTAACTTGTAAAAATTGATAAATATGATAATATGTTATAGAAAGTAGTTTGTTAAGTATATAAAAAAAATTGTATTTAAGATTGTAGTAGTTTTATATATTTGTAAAAAATTTATTTATTTATGTTCAGATTTGTGTCTACAATATATATGTGTGAAAATAAATTGTGTTTGTGTAAATTTATGAATATAATGAAAATGAGATCTTTTATATTTAAAGGAATGTGGTGGCCACTAATACAAGGGAATTTCATGAAAAAAAAAACTTACAACTTTAGAAGAAAAATAAGAGGGTATGAAGATCATTCTTCAAAACAATAAGCAAGGGAAAGGGAAAGAATGACTCAAAATATTCAATGCTAACTATTTAAGAAGAATAATTGTAATAAAGGGTGCTTCATATGTAGATGATAAAAGTAAAAAATACTAACAATTTTATCTTTTATTTTATTTATTTGAAAAAAGTATGAACATCCTCATAGATATCCACTAACTATTTAAGCATCTATTGTAATAGAGGGCATTTCATATGTAGATGATAAAGTAAAAAATGTTAGATAGTTTTATCTTTTAAATTATTTGTTTCAAAAAAACTATGAACATCCTCATAGATACCCGCTTTCAATGTAGATGGTTAACATTGAAATAAATTTTATGAAGCTCACAATTTACATTTACTCACACACATTTTTAATAATCTTAGTTCTTCTTTAGTTATACTCTTCTAATTGTTTTAAATATTTAAAATGATGATTTGTTCTTAATTATGAATGTTAAATGTTTTAAAATTTGAGGCGTATTTTACATAGATTTTCTAAAATATAGGTATGCTAGTTAGGTCTTACATCTAAGATTTAATGGTAGGTGGTGTTATTTGCATGCACACTCCCCCTTAATGGCAACATGTAAGGCTAAGTATTAATGAATTTGGAGTATATAATATGAATTTAGAGTATATAATGTCCAAGAGGTCTTACATTATGCTTGTTAAGTCTTACATATAGGATTTACTCACTAGAAGGTGTCATTGACATGCACACTCCTCTTAATGGCATCAACTTAAGACGAAGCAAGTGCCTATGATCCTCAATGTGATTTTGATGTAGGAACATCCAGGGGTGAGATAATCATGCATCAATGTTTTGAATAAATTTACACTTTGCAAACACCATTTTTAAAGAAGTTAGAAGAATACTGACACAACCAAATTAAAAATTATAACCCCCAATTATAAATTATAATGATGTAAAATAAGAAAATCAAATACGAGCATTCAGGGAGAGAGAAAGACAGAAGGAAAACTATGGAAGTGGAAAATAAAGAACATACAACATAAAACAAAGGCAAAAGAGTGTGTGAGGAATAAAATTGAAAAGCAAAGAACAATTAAAAATTACATAGTGGGAGGAATGGATTGCTAGGAGTTTGAAGTTGTTTTTTTTTTTTTTGCAAATTAAAACAAGAAAGGGTGAGAAGAGTACACAAGGGTGCAAAAACATAAAAAAAGCTGCATGAATTAATTTCATCCCATTAAAAATTGCAGATTGAAGATTGCTAGTGTGAGCACACAAAAATAGAGAGAATGTTAAGATTGGTGTCTTCATTTAGCTGAAAATATTCAAATCGTTGCTAAGGAAAAACAAAACTAGAGGAGGTGGGAGTTGTAGGAGAGAGAGAACAAATACATAGAAAAGTGGTGAAAAATACATAGAGAAGAGGAAGAGAGCTTGGTGTAAATAAAATATGTTTTAAATATATAGACTTGGGGATAGCAAGAGAATGCATGGAAGTTTAATGGCAAGGTAAGCAATAAATATTTTTATAATCCACATAGAAGGAAGATTATGTGATGTTGAAATAATGGTGCCTTAAGGGAAAGCAAATTATAAATTTGGCAAATTGATATCTATTTTGTGTTTTTTAAAGTGTAAATATTTTAACATCATATTTTTGAAGAAAATGAAAGAAACACATACAAAATTTTCAACAGTGATAATATAAATTATTTTTTATTAGGGAAAAAAAAGTTTTTGGGGAATCCAAAACCTTTATATACGGTTTTGAAGGGACCCAAAACCCTCTAGAATTAGATGGAAATCTAAAACCCACAAACAAAATGTTGCAAAAAGATACAAGCAAAGACTAACAACAAACCACCGTCAAACAAACATCAGTAAGGCGGCTAAGAACAAGTGAAGCCACCCATCATGCCTAAGCTATCAGACAAGATATATCAACAACACAAAAGATCCAAGGGTTTTTTTAGGCTCCCTTAACTTGAACATTGGGTTTCAGCAAGGCACCCAAAACCTTAACAACCTCATTCATGAAGAAATACCATAAAGAACAATCTAGAAATAATTAATCCTCCTAGATATTTGCATGCAAGATAGAGATCAAGGGGTTTTGAAAGGCTCCCCAAACCTTTAGATTGGTTTTGACATGGCCCCCAAAACTATCAAGCTGAAACCATCAAGGGTTCTTTGACTGAAATTCAGCTTCCCTCCTGCAATACCCCTCTCCACCTCAATAGAAAAGGGACCCACCTAAATAGGATCAAAAGAGAAACATACCATAAATAAGAAGATCAAAAAATGATTCAATCCCATAACCAAGGACAAAAGTAAAGAAAATAGTGCAACAATCAACCTCTCCCATCAGGCAAGACACCACCTCCATAGGCATAGCCACCACCTGAATAGGAATAGTGAAAGAGGAAGAGAGAAGCAACATGCACCAAACCTGAACCATGGTTACAAGAGAGAACTCCACCTTGATAGGAGAAAAATAGGAGAGAACCCAATCAAGAAAAAAAAAATCCCATTTGAAAAGGAAAATCATTAAGCATCGGGCAATGGCAACAATCCGCACAACCCCGAGAGGACAAAAACCTAACCAAAAACAAACCATGACCAGTCCATGCCCTTGAAAAATACCAGCAACTACCTAACCACCAAGAAGAGTAGGCCATCGAGAGTTTGAAAACCAAAAAAATAGTTTGAAAGATAAGATAAGAAGAACAAAGGAGCAAAGCAAAAAAGCCGCAAATAACACAAATTGTTAACACATGTGAATATTTATTATTTCAAATTGAATACACAAAAATCCTCTTGATTACATGATCAAGGATCAACTGATTGAAATATCAAAGACAAATAAAGCATTAGAATTACCTCAATAAATAGATGATGTGAATCCATCATATTCACATGCATACTCATGCAAAACTCCAATTTGTTGTATCCTAAAAAATATATTTTTAGAATTTCTCTATAAACTCTACAAGATTGCAGTTCTTCTTGTGATGTGGGAGAAATTACTATTTCATTAGTTTCAAGTCACACTACTGAACAATCATCGGGTCATATTATGTAACCATCATCAAGATGAGAGAAAGCTCAAGGAATCCTAAAATCTATTGAGGTCACACTATGATGAACCATCACTAAGATGAGAGAGATCAAGAAATTGTAAAAAAAAATCGCTCTAGTTGATAAATTAAAATGAGGCTAAGTAGAAAAAAGAAAGGACATTAAAAGTTAAGAATGAGAAACAAACAATCAAAGACACAGGGAAGAGAGTCATAGACTCTGTGGGAAATAGAGGGATGAGGCATGCCAAAATAGAGGGAGTGTTAGGTGCATAGGAATTTAATAAGGCATCCTGTAGCTACAGAGGAAGTGAAATAGAAATTAGGAATAACTTAGAACTAAAATGTGATGTCAAGTTTCATCTAATTTTAAATTTTATCAATGTTGAATAGAGAAAAGATGTACCTATAGGAGAGAATATTTTTTTTATAGATATAGTTTATGTATTTGAAATTAGTCAAATTTGATTTTGGGATCTATTTCTCTCTTTTGCAAACTTGAATATAAAATTTGTGAATCAAAATGCTCTCTATGTAATTGAAATAAAGAAACATTATTTAGTTTACATTATAAAAAATTATTAGGTCTAGCTGCATACCAAGATAGTTTAATAAAATTCTCACGGTTTAGTCTGCATCATATTTTCTCTCTTTCTTTTCAATTGGAAATGAGATCTTTTGGTAAAAGTAAAATAACTTCAACTAGCATATAATAAGGTGGTGCTTTTACTAGTATTTAATTGAAACTCTCTCATAAAATCTTCAAAGGACCATATTGATTCTTTTAGAGCCACTTTTGTATTTGTTTTTGATATTAAAAGAAGCCAAAACAAGGGGGCTGACCCAGGGGAACAAAGAAACAGTGGCAAGCCAACTGTCAGCATAACAACAACAAAATTACAGCCCTCTTACTTTCCTCTATCAAAACCTATGATCATTCTACGTAAGTTCAACGGATATATAAAAGTCTTAATAAACATTTTAAACATTTACCATGCAGTGCAACAGGTAGATAAGTTCAAATATAAACATAAATTAAAACTATCAACCTAGAGGCAACTAGGACCGAACCAAAAACTGGACTTTCGAAACATAGAAACAGACTATTTCTTTTTTCCATGGCTCTTCTTGGGGAGGAGCTTCCTAGCCCATTCCTTGGTGAGGAATTTTAAAAGGGCCCTATAGTCCTTGTCTTCCTTTCTTTTTCCTTTGGTAGAATTTTCTTGCAGTAGACATAGAGTGGTTGTCGAGAAACACATCACGTTCAAAGCAAACTTGGAGATGTCCCGCAACTTGTTTTCCATTGTCTCCATTCTATTGGTGATTTCCTACACTATGTCAAACAAAACCTCCACTTTCTTACCCAACTCCTCCAAAGTGAAATATTTCATAATTATATAGTAGACCTCATCCCACGGAGTTGGAAGCTCCTCCCGGTTGAAGTTGCTCGCCCTCTTCACCGAGTTTTCACCTTCATGAAAGAACTGGATCAAGCTGGTGGTATCCAAAATGTGGCTTTGTTTCTTCCATTTCCTCCCCTCCATAGACAGGCCTATCGCTTGAGAAATTACTTCTTCATTTATTTCGAAGGAGATACCCCCCATGGTAACCCTCCTATCCTCCCAGGAAGCCACAAATTGCTTAGGCAATCTCTCATCTTTCCCTTTCATGCTTTCCATAAATTTGTCAATCTCGCCTTTCTAACAGACAAACCACACCATCGGCTTATCTTTAAAATCATCATTTTTGTCGGGTTCCAATCTTAGTCTATCACCCCCCATAGTCGTTTCCTCCAGCTTAACAGAGCAGAGGAGAAACTAGGTAGCAGAAACACAAAGCCAAACCAGAGCTAGAACAGAGTTGTGATAAGCACTTAGCCAATCTTGAGATAAAATCACGCAATAAACGGTGTGATTATTGCAAACATGCCTAAGTAGATATCGCGTCCATGAAATCTACTATACTCATGCGGACCCTCAGTCCAACCAATGTGATTAGACCTATCCCAACTGTCGCCTTTATCACCACCAATAAACTTTGTCCGAATAATAATTAGGAAATTACCATTCCCGATGCCAGTACTATCATCAAAACCCCTTTTGAAGGTGATGACAAGGTCATCCATGGCTATGTGGTAGATTGAGCCCATGATGGGCGGGTTTCCCTTCTAAATTTAAAATTTGATAATTGGCTCTCTTCATCTGGTAATAGTTATATGGGTTCATCATTGGACTTGGTTTTTTTCAGTCTCCAAGATCACCTTGGTGGTTATTGCCAGCAAATTGGGGTTCCTCCAACATCGTAAGTAATTCTATAGCCTTCCCACCACTGCCATAGAGTTTGCAGCAGCATTCCCTTCTCTAAAGATATGGCGTATGGTGAAGCCATCAAGGTTAGCTAGAAGCATTATAGCATCCCTCAAAATAGGATCCACTTTCCACCCGACAGCATATCTACCACTCACTGTTTCCACAATGATTTGTGAGTCACCTTCAATTTCCAGATGTTTAATGTCAATGGTTGTGGCAAAACCCAAACCCCATAGGAGTGTCATTCCCTCAGCTTGAGTGATGATATGGTTCTTTAGGTTTCCTGCATAAGTTGCAATAGTACTCCCCAACTGGTCACAGATGGTTCCACCTCTAGCTTGGCAAGCCTCTTGGGTAGGCCCATCAAAGTTTAATTTGTACCAATGGGGTTTTGGGACTAACCAATTCATATTTTTCCTTTTGATTTTAGCACTATTTTTGAAGACTTTGAACTCTGGGAGGGAGCTTCCAAAGTTCAGCAATTTTTTTCTCCATCGAATTAGGAGGGTTGGGGGGTTCTTCCATTTAGTCACAGATATATTATCTAAAAACATTTTGAGGCAATTGTAGAAGACACTATCTGAGGGGGCCACATTTTTCTAGGGTTTTGGTCTACAAGTGTCCAACGAAGGGGCAATGGATGAAAAGGTGGTCAATTGCTTCCTCTTCAGGCTTACAAAGAATGCATCTATTGAAAAGTTGGAAACCCCTCCTTTTTATATTGTCCCAAGTTAAGATTTTTCCATGCATTAGGGACCACACAAAAAGTTGACTTTGGGGATCAGTTGAGAGTTCCATATCTTCGTCCAACACTCAACATCGCAAGTGGGTCTTAGGAGCTATAACTAAGAAATCCCCCAACTTGGTCCTCTTCCAAATGAATCCATCTTCCTAAGGAGCAAGGGGAATTCTACATTCTAACATAAGCTCCTAAAGCTCGAGAGAAATGGGTAATAGGTTGGGCCAATTAGAGAATATATGGGCAATGTTATTCCATCTTCCTCTTCCCGGTTTCATATAATCAGCAATGTAATCCCTCAGGTTCTCCTTTAGGTGATGCATAAATGGACGGAAACGAGTCTCTGTGAGAGGTTAGTCTTCCACCCAAGAGTCTTCGAAGAACCTAATCTTTCTACCATTTCCAATCTGCCATTTCAGTCCTTCTTTGGTGACCGGTCTTCTTTTCAGGATGTTATTCCATAGTTTAGACCCCCGAGGAAGTTCTTCCGTATTCAAGTAACAATATAATTGCTCCATATCTAGATACTTGGCCCTAATAATGTTGCACCAGTCTGCTTCACCTTTAGCTAGGGTCCATCCCAGTTTTTCAATTAAAGCCTTTTTCAAGGCATTTATCTTTCTGATACCAAGTACTCCCATGGATTTGGGTAAGCAAACAATGTCCCAATTTACTAGAGCGAGGCATCTTTTTTCCTCCATACCTGTCCCAATTTACCAGAGCGAAGCATCTACTCAACACTTCAACAATCATGATGAAAAGATAAGGCGATGGAGGGTCTCCTTGTCGAATACCTTTTTCAGCCTTAAAACAACCCCTAGGGGTCCCATTGATCAAGATCGAGAATTGAACCATAGTAACACATTCCTGGATCATATCAACAACCTTTTGATTGAAGCCCAGTTTTGAGAGAGTTTTACTTAAAAATCACCAGTTGACTTTATCATAAGCTTTTAAAATATCAAGCTTGAAAGCCATACTTTGGGTTCTGTTGTTGTCCATGGAGTGGATTATTTCATCAGTGGCAATGGTCGCATCCAAAATTTGGCAATCAGGGACAAAACCTTTCTGGGAAGGACTGATAAACTTTGCCAGAAGAGGCTTGAGTCTATTCACAATGACCTTAGAAAATATTTTGTAGATAGTGTTATAGAGGCTTATAGGTTGAAAGTCCTTCATGCAATTGGGGTTCGATGACTTAGGGACAAGAAAAATGTAGGTGTTATTCAATTTTTTTAGTAATTTACCAGTCTTGAAGAAGTCTTTCACTACTTTAGTAACATCATGATTGATGATTTCCCAATAATCTTGGAAAAACACCGAGGGGAAGCCATCCAAGCCCGAGGTCTTGAAAGAACCCATCGCAAAGACTACCAACCGGACCTCCTTCGAGGAGATAGGAGCAAGGAGCTGATAGTAATCCTCCTCCCCAATGGCATTAGGGAGCTTACTCAAAAGACTATACTGGAGAGACACATTGTTCTTTCCAGACTTCGTATACATTCTGATGAAGAAGTCAATGGCATTTTGGCCAATTTGGGATTCTCCAGTGATCTCCTTTTTTTAATCATACCATCATAATGCTGATATAATATCTCACCATATCCATTATCGTTTTCATCAAATCTATTATTATTTTCATTATCATCTTCATTGAATCATGGAGCACAATCAAGCATCTGAAACCATCATCAAGCATACCTAAAAATTTGAGAAACTATCAAATCTAAGCGGGATTTTGGTTTGCATTTGTTGTTTCATTTGAATTCCATTTTAATTTTATCATTCTAATCTTGAGGTGTATGATGTATTGTGTTTGCTTCGTTATTTAGCTTGTTCTTTTAACCCTTAGTTTAGAGAAACACATTTTTCATTGCACATTTTCTGGCACACCCGATGGGACCCACTTCATAGGTCATTTTAACATTTTTTGTTCTTTGAGTGTGTTTTTGATAGATTTTGAGCACTAGCATGCAAAAAAGAGGAATTACACTCGGATTTATGCCACACTGGAAGTCTATTTTATCAATCCTAAGATTTCGTGAAACAACGGGAATGTGCTCTAAAGAAACGGGAATGCAAACTAAAATCACGGGAATGCAACATAAACCAGTAGGTTCATATTAGCATAGCCAGACGGAAGGTATAAATCTCCATTTTAAGTTTCGGGATTTTGTGTAAATGATTCTAACGTTTTTTGCATAGTACTAGGAATGCATGAACCAATGAGAACGCAACCTAAACCAGCGAGAACGTGCCCTGAACAAGGAGGAGCGAGCCCTGAAACCGCGGGAACACAATATAAACCAACGGGTTCAAGTTTTAGCTATTTTTATGAAACCTACAGTTCTATTTAATCCAAATTTGCAAACCAAGTTTTAGTTTGAAATAGCGGGTTTGCACTGTGAAACCGCAAGTTCGCATTATCATTTAAATAATTTTCTAGAATGCTATTTTCATACTAATCTGAAAAACTTCTATGTTGGATGACTTAATTTCTTGCAAGTTTGCACTCTGAAACACCGGGAACGCTTGAACCAGTGGGAACACGCCCTGGACCAGCGAGAATGTGACTTAAAATAATGGGTTTGCACTGTGAAACCTCGGATTCGCATTATCATTTACATATTTTTTCGTAATGCTCTTTTTTCAGACTAATATGCTAACTTGTGTGTTTTTTGATGAGATTCTGCTAACATTTGTATAGCAAATTGAGTGATAAGAAGACCCCATTCTTTGAAAACATTAACAATTGGTTGCAGGACCGCTAAAGAGGGGTTTCATGAAAATAATATTTCCTTTATTGCTTTCATTTTGCATTTGTGTCTTTTTCTTAACCTAGGCACACTTCAATTCAAGTAAAGGAATGAACCTCATGCCTTTCATGATTGACACACTTGTGCACATGTAGAGTGGTCCTACTGCTAACACACACTATCCTCTCCCTTTGGCTCTCGTGGTCGTAGGTGCAAGAGAAAAGTGTTAGTGACACTCATTTTTCCTTTTAGTAGTGAATCACCTCTTGGGGGCCTCATCACCTCAAGGGAGTGTTTTAAAATAGGGGCACGTTGGGGATAGCATCTCTCCTAGTGCGACCTCAAGCGATGTTTTTCGAGCCGCTATACAAAAAACCAGGTTAAACGGCTGAAGTGTTGAGTGAATTCATCGTATGTCAAGGCCTTCTCTACACCAATAAGCTCAATTAAAGTCTTAAGTGGCTTGCTTCGAGAATCCGTTGTTGGAATAGACTTGTCAAAAAATTACTACGAGTCAATTGTTCTTTAGTATCCAAAATCGTTCTATGTGTTAACACAAGTGTTGTGATACACGCATACTGAAGAAACTCCTCATGTACCCCCCAATTTGAGAGTGAAAATTTCTTGAGATATTTGGGTCTTTAGAAATTTTAAGCTTAGCATGCTTGAGAAGTATGTGATGAGGGTGGAGCTAGTGTTGTCAGGCTTTTATCTATCCAATTGGATGTGGTATTCTGGGAAAGGAGATTTAACACATATTGTCATTTGACTATCCATAGGGCTGCACTTGAATGATTTTATCTATTTTATGGTCAAATCTTTATGCTTGCCATGGTGTCAAGTCTTTTACCAAATAGTGGGTTTTCTCTTTGGTCTAGCGAGTTTGCATCTTGTTCTAGTGGGTTTGCTTTGGTTGTCTTTGAGTCATGTTCTAGTAGGTTCATTTATGATACTGTCTATTGTGTTGTTCTAGTGGGTTTACACCATGGAACTATGAGTATGCACTTTGAAACTGCATGTTTGCACCTTGAAACCACGTGTTTGCACCCTAAGACAATAGGTTTGCATTTTTGGTACTGTTATGCTATCCAAACATTTTTAAGTCTTGCCTATCTTGTTCTAGCAGGTTTGCACCCTTATCCAAGTAGGTGTGCTTCATCTTGTCCTCTTCGGTTAGTTCGGTCTCATTATGTTGTTGGATTTTTGCCTCATTGACTTGCAATCTTACATGTCCCCAATAGTTTACACCTATCTTTCATGATCTTGTTCTTAGACGCCATTACACTATCATTATGTTATCTGTATTGCCTTAGAAACTGCTTGATCTACTAGCTCTAAGGATCTATCTTCTATGATCTTGGTCTTTCGATGTTGTTACACTACTGTTATGATGTCTACATTGTGGTATAAATATTTGGACTATCAACTATTGATATATTTATCCGTGCATTTCTCTGGTTCTAGATGTCCTTGGTCTAGGCTTTATATTGTCTGTGAATCTCTAGATTCTAGTTTGATTAGTATCTTGTGGTTCTTGGCTCCGCACAGTTTTTATTCATTGTGTCCCTTTTGCATCCAGAGGTTGCCAATTTTTTTGTCAGATCACCGTTTGTCTCATATCTCCCAGCATCAGGATTATTGTCCATCATCATATCTTGTCTCCCAATTCACATCATCATTGCCTTCTTCCTAGGTCCTCAATCTGAACATCAAAACTCCAGAATTGAACATCTAATTTCATCCCCTTTCCAACTTCTTCAAAGTCATTCCCCATCACATCTTGGTCTTTGGTCTATCATCCATTCCCATATTTCATCTCTCCAACTCATCAACTAATCGTCATGTCAAAATTCTATTACTATGAGTCTAATCACCTTTCATTTTCTTCCATTTCACCGCTATGTTGATGATGATGAGGGTATGTTTGATCAACCCGATGACACATATAGCCTAAACATCTCTCAATCCTACTATGATGAATATGGTAATTCCTCATTTTTTTCTATTTCACCCTATGTCGATGATGATGAGGGTATGGTTGATCAACCCAATGAGACAGATTTCCAAGTCACGTCGCAATCTTATCTCACTTCTCCATCCATTTCTAATATAGCATCTTATCTCACTTCTCCATCTAGTTATAATCTTCCATCTTATCAAAATTCTCCTTCCAATTCTAATCTTCCATCATATCTCAATCCTTCATCTAATCTTATTCTGCCATCATTTATCACACAAGCTATGACTGGGGGCATGAATTACATAATGCCATTATCATCTATACCCTCACCCATCCAATCAGTGCCACAAGTGGTCAGTACTCTACAATATCAATCTCACATAACATCACAACCTGTTGTTTCAAAACCACAATTCAATTATCTACAGGCACCACCATCACACATTGTTTTGATGAAAATTCATGAACAAGCATGTGGTACCAGTCGCAATCCTTCATCTCACCTCAATCCTCCACCGCCCACTTTCTCCTATCTTAGTCCACCATCTACCACATCTTATGCCAATCCACCAACTTCCCTTCCAAATCCCACATCTATCATTCCTCTACCACTTCCTAACACCATCAAAAACCTTTCATCCATTAAGATTGTCCACCCACAATCCCCATCACCTACTCCTACCATCATCCAAACTCTAGTTGAAGAACCTCTCATCCTCCCATCCACTTCACCTATCTCAATTGATGAATCTCCCATCATTCCATCCACTCCATCTCTCTAAGTTGATGAATTACCCATCCTTCCATCCCCTTCATCTCACCCAACTAAAGAATCCCCCATCCTTCCATCCACTCCATCTACCCCAGTCAAGGAACTCCTCATCCTTCCATCCCCTCCATCTCTCCTAGTTGAAGAACCTCTTGTCCTTCCATCCAATCTATCTATCCCAATTACAAAGCCTCTCCTCCTTCCATCTACCCCAGTCGAGGAACTGCTCATCCTTCCATTCACTCCATCTATCCTAGCTAAAGAACCTATTTTCCTTCCATCTAATCTATCTATCCCAGTTACAAAACCTCTCGTCCTTCCATCTACCCTAGTTGAGGAATTTCCCATCCTTCCATCCACTCTATCTATCCCAGTTGTTGAAACTCTCATCCCTCCATCTATCGCAATTGAGGAACTCCCCATCCTTCCATCCAATCAATCTATCCCAATTGAATAATCTCCCATCCTTCCATCTACTCCATCTATCCCAACTAAAGAATCTCTTATCCTTCCATCTATTCCATTCACCCAAGTCATTGAATCTTTCATCATTCCATACATTCCCCTTGAAGATTCTACCCACTCACCTCTTGTGACAACATCCACACCAATCCCCTCATGCCAAGATCTTGTTCCAGAGCATATTCAAAGCATTATTGATCCAAACAAGATCCTACCATTCCATCTACTCCATCTCAAGATCCCTTATCATCCCCTCTCCCAAGTCAAGATCCTACCATTCCATCTCCTCCATCTCTAGATCCTCCATTTCCTCCTATCCAAACCATCCCACCACCATCACTCTATCCCCTTGGTTTGCTTACATTCTTCCATAGCAGTTCATTTGCAGTAGAAGCACATCTCATATGCACCACTGATTCTCCTCCATCTTATAAAGGACACATCTTGTTACCCAAAGAACAAGTATCCTACCTTAAATAAAATGTTTAAAAAATGAACTATCAAGGAAAAGGCTTAGGCCTACATGAGCAAGGTACTTTGGAGCCCGTTCATGTTAAAGTACATCCAGGATCTCATGGTCTTGGTTACATATCCCAAGGCACTTCATCCAAAAATGTTGGTACAACTAATGCAAAATCCAAGTATGCTTCTAAACACACCATTTCACCTCCACATCATTTTCCCAAATCATTTATCACCATCCCCCACCTCCATCATATAAAGCTAAAATAACCATCAATCTTCCTCCTTCATCCTTTAAATCTATTTTGTGTGCCTATATCCCAAAATATACCTTCATATATTCTCTACATGCTAAATCCATTTTGGGCCTTTATATACCAAAATCCCATCCTCCATCTTTTTTAACTCATCCCTCCATACACAAATCCACTATCTCCATCACCCACCATAAACATCTTATTCCTTCAATCCTAGTCAGGATCAACAAAGGCACATTTCCTCACATTCCATCCAACACCCTGCCTCCATCACTTAACCCATAATTCCTCCATCCCCTACACCTCTGCACACTCCTTCCAAGGCTACCAACATAAATTTGGATGCCAAATAAAAAATGCATAAAGCTAAACATATGCATAAATATAAACATGATCATGTCCACTTAAAAGGACATGTTCTAATAGTGCAAAAGTTGATACAAAAATGCAATGAATCCCAAAGGCCGCAAAGACCCACTAAAGAAAAAACAAAAACAATGTGGATCCGAAAGGAAAAAGAAGCAATACATCCAAAAGAATAATCTCCAATATCATCCAAAGTTTCTATCCCACAAGCTAAAAATGCTTCCCCTCCATATCTTAAATCTATTTTGAGTCCCTAGTCCCAAAGCTACCTATCATAATTCCTCCATCATATCCACATGCTACATCCATTTCTCCTCCACTCATCCCACATCCTTTGCAAAATGTGACAATGTTGTTCCTGACAATATCCTCTAATCATTCTCACTTTCCCTCATTCCATTAAACACTTTCCACTACCATATCCCTTCCACCACATACATTCCCCATCAAAACCATCTAATCCAAGCCTTTGCATAAGTCAATCCTTCTTAATAAAGTTGTACCAACATCCGGTGATCACTCCAAATGGGCTCCTACTACCTTGATATGGAAATTCATGCTTGAGTCCTCCATCCATCTCCTTTATCACCTATCTTCCAAATCCCTTTATCCTCATCAATCTCCATCCATGGATTTCCTTCCCAAAATCATAAAATTTGAAAAAATTGAAAAAAAAAAATCATCCACTAGTGAAAACTTGGCAAA